>NC_088921.1:8685000-8862500 GCF_038396675.1 Hydra vulgaris | reverse complement strand
ATGGGACGATAGTTAAATGAGTCAGAGTGCTCTCCAGAATTTTCGAAAATTAGTATAACAGATACCGCTTTCCAGCAGTCTGCAAAACAAAACTGATGAGCACTTGTTAAACAGTTTTGAAAGCAAGCACGACAGCTCCGGACAACACTTCTGTAAGACTATAGCAGGTAGGGCTGTTTCAAGTAACCTAAGTACTTGAGTACTTAAGTAATTGTTTAAACAAGTCAACTACTTAGGTAAATTTATATTACTCAGGTAAAATCAAGTAATTTTATTTTTTGAATTTAATCGAAAGGAAGTTGGTATTTTATAAAAATTTGTATAAATCTTCAATTATCTCCCTAAAATTAAAGTATTACAACTTTTTTAGTTTTAAATTTTGATTTTTTGGTTTTGTTATATTATATCTGCAAAAAAAAGATTATATTTACAAATAAAAGGTTATATCTAAAGAAAAAAGAAGTTATAGCAGGAGATATTTTTAAGTTTTAAAAAATCGCAAATTCTTTTTCTTACAATTTTAAAGAGCATTCACAATCTTTAAAAGCAGTTGAATGTAAAACTAATGTTGAAACTAAATAACCTTTACGAAAAAAATAGTAAGACTGAAAAACTTTTCTTAGTTCAAGATTCTAATTTAATGGGGAGCAGGGCTGGCTTGAGTGTTTTGGGTTACATCATAAAAAACCTGAACTTCTGAAACGCGGCAGTGGTGAAGTGGTAGAGTGCTTGCCTTGTGAGCAAAAGGTTTGGAAATCGCACTAAGCACTTGGAAGTACCGCGTTCCACTTAGTTTCTCTGCAGAACGGCCTTGTTCGTCAAGGTTTGTGTTTCGGAGTTAAAAAGTTGAGAGAGTTGTAACTACAATCGAAAAATGAAAAAAAAAAAGTAGCCTCCTCAACTAAAGTGCCCCCTCGGCCTTAGGGAGGTGAATATTAGAAAAGTATCGAAGAACTAAATGACTGTCTGAAAATGGTTTAAAAATGTACTTTAAAGATTTTAGCAAAGATGTTTTAGTGCTTCTAAACTTTTATTTGATTTATTACAAATTTGAAAACATCTTTAAGTGATAAATTGATCGAAAAATTATGTTTTTAGCGTTGTATCTCAAAAGTTTAGTTAGGTTATGATCTGTTATACCTATATAGTACTATGAAACAAAAATGTATGTAGTATTTCATTGTTAAGAAAATAATTAAAATTACTTAAAATTACTTAGTGTACGCAAGTGGATTGAAAAAGTGTATTGAAAATTTACTTCAACAATATACCATTTATTGACAGACCAGTAGGAACAAAAGTTATATTTGGGGAGGATGTGCTGGATAAAGGGACCTAATAGTTTTAAGGACCTTTGCCCCTGCTGCCCCCCCCCGGTTGCTACGGGTCTGCTTGAACACCCCTAATAACAGGTTTATTGTCCAGACTACAAGAGTCTCCACTTTGTCTTCAGATGAGGTAACAAAATCTGAACCATGAAAGAGAGAAGGAATATCAAATTTTCCCTTATTATAGGCACTGTTAAAGATTTTCAAAAAGTCTCAAAAGCCTAATTTTTGAGATGAAATACGAGCTTTTGTGAACTAAGAATGGCGACCTTTGACATTAGACAAAAACTTTT
Source organism: Hydra vulgaris (assembly GCF_038396675.1). Classification (NCBI taxonomy): domain Eukaryota; kingdom Metazoa; phylum Cnidaria; class Hydrozoa; order Anthoathecata; family Hydridae; genus Hydra; species Hydra vulgaris. The sequence continues at coordinate 8,860,879 of NC_088921.1, read as the reverse complement.
TACAATGGTTTTTAGTAATAGCATATAAACCTTTTTTTTCTGGAGAATCATTTTGGCAATAGATATGGAAGTAATGGTTATGACTGGAAATTGCCGCAGCACAGCGAAGGGAAAACCGTAGAGAAGAGTAAGGCTTGACCTGGAATTGTTGATAAAAAATAAAAGATTCTATGCCAGCCTGAATCCAAAAAGTTACATAAGAAGCACATTGTCAGCAGGAAGACAAAAGATTTCTACCCAATGACTACCACAAAGAAAATAACAGAAAGTGCCCCAGCTTTAAGGTAGTTGTAAGAGGTACAATGATTGGGGATTCTGATGATGAAGAAGAATGCGATAATGGTTTTAGAGAGATCAAACTGTGATCAGAAGAGTCACTGACACTAGAGCTAAGCCATTCTGTGTGATGAGTATCAAAGTCACTAACAACAACGATATTGGTTGATGGATAAAGAGAGAGAACTCGGTCAATTTAATCAGAAATAACATCAAAAAGAGTACAGACTTGAGATGAAGGAGAGCGATATAGAACAAAGAAAGACGATAAAGTGAAGTGGTGCTAAAAAAGCAAATAAAAGAATAGACGGTGGATTCAAACCTAGTTTCTCGACAAATGGGTAAATTCTTACGAATGTAAATGCTCAGGCTAAGCATTTGACTGTTGGAGTCTTTACAAATTAAAAGAAAATAACAATCAACACTAAAATCACAAGATTAGAATGAATTCAAATTAGTATCACAAAGATGAGAATTGAATTCAAATTAGTATCACAAAGAGCAAGTAGGACTGATGAACTTTGCAAGATATAAGACTCAACAGAAGAAAAGTTACTTTGAAGACCACGAATATTAGTGAATGATAGATTGCAAGAACTGGTGATGACGATGATTTTTTGTGTTTTATAGTTTTTGATACTTTAGTCATTTTTGAATTTGTTAAAGTACTTTATTCAAAGCTCAGATAGTACTTATTACACTATTTAATAGCCCCAGTGATTGCCTAATTACTAATAATCAACCTTAAGCCGCACCAAAGAGCCCAAAATGTGACCTCAACAATCCACACTAAAAGTATGAATAGGGACACAATCCATGTGCAACATAGGACTGTTAGTACTCTGATATTTTACACCTGTTGATGGAATCAGCCTCTCCGAGAGTTACTACAGAGTTCAGAAAACTTGGCTACTAGCCGACCTCAGGACAATAAAACTGAGTTTTAGAGCTAAAATGAGCTGTCCAGTCATTAAAATAGAGACTCAAGCAAAACCTATGCAACAAGTCAAGAAATACCAGCATTCAACATCCTAAACTGGAAAGTTGCTTTATAAACTCGCTTACGCCAGCCTAATAGATAAAGAAGGGGTGCGAAGCTGGTCAACAGAAAGAATCTGTTCATCCCTTAAGCCTTTGCCTAGGAGGCCTTATACAACACAGTAGCGGGATGCATTTAACGTCTTCTCAAGAAGAGTGTTTCATCGAGACACTATCTGTAGCTTTTACTCAATCAAGAGCCCCGAGGTAGGGGGTGTGTTAAATCAGAGTTGGCATTTCTTAGCCATTGCCTAAAAAATCGTATCCTACAAAGCAGCAGGACATCAAACAGGTTGTACTTGGTTACATGTTACCAGTAGCAGTATACCTGACCTGACCTGAGATATTGTAATACCTGTAATATCTTACAACTACCTTGTATGTTATGTGTCAATATTTTCATTAACTACCCACAAAATATTTAGAAAAAGTTAACTCGTCATGTATGCGTTTTATTATACAATTTTATTATATGTTTTGTCTTGCAAACAAAACAAGTTTTTAACAACATCAACAAAATTATTTTGCGAAAAATCAAAGCAATTTTTGTTCACAAATATTTCGGTTACTAATTGTGTATATTATATATAGTCGTGTATAATTCCGTACATTTTCTTAAAATAACGTAACACATTATTTTAAGAAAATGTTTTGTCTATTTAAAAGCCTTAAGCCTTGAAAAAGTTAGCAACGCAAAAAATGTTTGTGCCCATTATTAAATTACATTTAAAAGTTAATAAAGAACGCAACAAAATTATCTATCCAATGAAAAAATGTAAAACTTTTTAAAAAGATCTTATTTTGCATGAGAAAATAGTATTTTTGAAGTCAGACCGTTTTATGAGAGGTCGTCCATAAAGTACGTGCGCTTATAGGGGGAGAGAAGGAGTCAGAAAATAGCGTATATAAGTATTTGAGATGGGATGGGGATGCGGGTCATATATAAAAGTATGTACCCACTAATTAAATTTTTTTAATATTTCAATCATTGTTATTTTTTTTAAGTTATAACAGTTAACAAATAATCACAATTAACTAATTTTTTAAATAATAACTGTTTTCCTTTTAAAATAAAAACATGACCGAAGCAAATGGGTGTAAGGTATACTTATCGCCTAAAAAAAAGAACAAAAAAATACTTATCAATAAAAATACTTATTCTTTAACTTAAGATAATAACCTATTAACATAAAAAGTTAGTTGCGGTAAGTGTGGGGTAATGCCTTCCCCATACAACCCCTAACGCTGATCCTGAGTAAAATTAATATGTCATCAAAAAGTGATGAGATTCCTTATATTTCGAAACGTTATACATCATTTTTCATAACCATCAAACTTCTTACCTAATATTTTCAAGAAAAATTTAAATTGTAAAAAGACTTTTGAACTTTCTTCATATTTCAATTTTTAACTATTTAGCGCAACAATTGAAAGGTTACTAAATATAAAGTTCTTTAAACTAATATTGTTTTATAGTGTTTTAAACTTTATAACGTAAAAAAATGTTTTATGATAAAAACAAAATACTACAAATCATTTTAAAACTAATCAAATAACTCCTGATTTTAATTTGTGAAACCGAAAAATTTAAGTTTTACTTTAAATAGTCAATTAATTTTAGTTGACTAGCAGAATAATTGAGATGTACAATACTGAAAAGTACAAAATAATTTACCAAGAAGTAACAAAAGCTAAAACCTTAAAACCAAACTCTTAACTTATAATCAAAACTTTCTAAGTTCAGTAGAGAAAAAAGTGGTGAATAGTTGTAATTGAAGATCAGCGGGTTCTTCTTAATGCCATTGTTTACATTGCATCAATAGGTTAACAATGTCAATCAACAAAGATCGCTGAAGTACGTTCACGTAATACACTTGATGACTTCAAAAAAAAGTCTGCCACAACTGGGTTATTGTCTATCGCAATCTGAAACTTATTTAAGACTGTCTTAGGAATCAAACACAACAAAGTAAAATGCTAAATTTAGACATTTCTTGTGAAATTGATCAGAACTGCCTATTTATCTCACAGTAGACATATAGGTGCAGGCTTTACATTTTCATGTTTGCAATACATGGATGAAATTGTGTAATGTTTGGTCCAGGTTTATGCTTTTATTAAAGTTGAGAAGACAAAACGAAAGTATGCATACAGAGTTGGAGATCTTAAACTTTTTTAAGCAGCGATTTTTATTGAACTTAAGGCGTTATTTTGATTTTTCATTTGACTTAAGACTCTGCAAGTCAAAACCTTTGATCTCTTTTGTTTTATTTATAAGTGAAATTTAGCGTTGCATAATTTACGGACAATTCCAGCTTGTTTTGTTAGACCGGAAATACTTGCTGATGCAGTATTATTTTCTGGACCTACATATAATGCTATTAGATCTAAGCATGATAGCAGCAATGCTTTTATTCATGATCACAATTTGGAGCATCTTGTTTCAATTGAAAATTTTAAGCTTCAAATTTGTACTTCAGAAGATCAAGTAAAACCTATAGTTGGGGGGGGGGGGGGGGGAGGGGGGCGAAGGAGTGATAGTCCCCCCCCCTCCAACTTTTGGAATGTTTTTGGTTTTTCTGTGCAAATTTTGATTTTGGCTGCCTTCAGAAAGCCCCCACCCACTCCCCCCCACACTCCCATTATTTTTGTTTCAGCCCCCTCCCCCATATTTCTTGACCTTTTTTGACGTCACATATGTGGAGGTAGCAAAATAATATGAAAACAGTGGCATAATTAAAACTTTGATTACTCTAGGTTAGAGGTAATCAAAGTTTTAAACATGGAGAATAAAATAAAAAACTGTTTAGTAGATAAAAACACGCTGTCAGAATTATTTCAAGTGCAGCTCAATTCACACATTCTAAAGAATTATTTAAAATTCATCACATATTCCATGTTTTTCAGTTAACCCTATATCAAAGTAATTGTATGTTTACCTTTCAATGGTTGTACACGCTTGCTGATGAAAGCACGTTTGGCGTAGTGATAAGGCAAATATTGTCTTCTTTTAGTCCCGGTCATGAAGATTTTATTTATATGACAAGGTATTGCATTCTTTTTTTTTCATGAAGAAATAAATAATAATAATAAAAAAAGTCAAAATTAAAAAAAATTGTGGGTTATCATAAAAAATATTCCCAAAATAAATACTTTACTTAACTAAGAGCATAATTTAAACCCATTCGTTTCATTTATAAAACGCTTCGAACATAAAAAATTTGTAATTAAGTTCAAGGCTTTTAAAAAATGTTGAGGATTTTTTGGTGCCAAATCGGTAAATCAGTGGATCACGTCGTTTTTTTCAGACATGAATTTTAAATATATTTTAAAAAATTCACTCCAAATTTAATTTTTAATTATTAGAAGGAGGGGGGGGGGTGTATTTCGAAAACGTACTCACTATATAAGGGACGTGAAGGGATTTTAAAATAACTCATGAGAGCAGAGAGGATTTTTTTTTTGCGTACTAATTTTTTAATCTTCTTTTTAGTCTAAACCTAACTTTATATGCCTTTGCCTTATTTGTTTCACTCTAATGCGTTTTAGTAATAATATTATTTAATAAGCGTTTTAACATTAATCGTTTTATTGGATAAAAACCTTCATAAAACATTTTTATAAATAAGTGCTAAAACCTAGTAAAATTGTAACTTGCCATTAAACAGTTCAACACTGAACGTACTTCTTATTTTAAAAATTATTCAATTAAAGTTATTTTTGCAATAGTTCTTGTAAAACCACTTTATCTAGTTGATCGATATGAAACAGAAACCGTTGGGAACGAATAAAGAATCGCAAATTTTTATAATTTTTGACCTTTTTCTAAAACTGAAAAACGTTTAAAAAAAAGCTATAAAACTTTATATGATTGTGTATGAATATTGATTTATAAAATTTACATAACCTAATGTAGAAGATAAATTTGATATAAAAGGCTAATATAAATATGGCAATTACAAATATGTTTCTGATTTGCCGATTGAGAAAAAGCAGCGTGCAGTGCTTTATATTTCTGGCTCAGAAAACTAAAACACAGCACGCTGCTTGTCCCCGGTTCGAGCGAATCCGGTACCGGGTTCGGGTTCGATCCGAAATCGAACCGGGACTGCAAGTCCCGGGTTCGATACCGGCTCTAACCCGATTAGCGACATTGGTAAGGAAGGAAGCGTGAACTTCAAGTTAAATGCTCTCCGCGATGCTCCGTGATAAGACCGTAAGGACTTCTGGGTGCCCCCGAAAAATGGAAAAAAAAAAAAAAAAAAAAATATCCATCTTTTGAGAAAAATAGTTTATTATTTTTAACAGAGAAAAGACTTGATTTTGTTTAGAAGTTAATTCTCATCCAATCGGAATTTGTGGAGCTACAAGAGAAACCTTGATTTTAAATAAAAGGTAAAGCTACCAATAGACCTGTAGGAACCTCGTTAAATGGTTGTCATCAAATTGAAAAAATGTAAAGGATGAAACAAGAAGTTGAAAGTTGCTTTTATGCTAAAAAGTAATTGTGCTGGCAAAGTATACTAACAGTAATCATAAGTTAAATTTTTGTAAATCCATCTATGAAAAAACTAAAAAGAATTCACTAAAAAATTATTTACCTTTTTTTTGACCAAAAAAAATTACTATTTTGGCTCTGAGGCTCCATAACTAATGGGGAGTTATTGGAGAGCAAAATGAAGGAAGAAGAAAAAAACTGAATATGATGAGCTTTATCTTTATGAATATGAAGAAGGTTTTTTCAGTCTTTTGCCTTTATTGCTAAAGGTAGGAAATGCTAAAATTTGGATAAAATGAAAATCCTTCAAGTTGTTATTTTTTTAGACATCTTCCTCTATAATATTAAAAAAAGTCCAATAAAAAAAAATCTTTTTCAGAATTTTGAATGTTGCATAAAAAACGGCCATTTTTAAAATCAGTTATTGGATAGATCATACCAGTAGGTACGGGACTTAAAAAAGACATCTTTTCAAGTCCTTTGAACGTTTTGAACGCCTTTTGAACGTTTTGAACATCTTTTAAATGTTCAAAAGACGTACTTTTTTAGGTCCTGTCCCTAAAAGTGATTAAGCATCTACAGATACAAAATCTATTCGATCCTGCAATGTATTTTATTTAATGCAAAACTCAACGAAATGAACAACATTTGTTTAGCAAAAGCTAAAACAAAAATGAGTAAGCTTTGGCGCCCAAAGTTTCAACTTTGTACTGCTGAATAAAGTAGTTTAAAATTTAAAGATTGCATAAACATATCATGTGGATATAATCTCATAAACATATCATGTGGATATACTAATAGTTACAATAGTATCAATGAGTTGGACACTACACTTATTGGATACTACACTTATTGGATTTAGTGTAGTTGGACACTACACTAAAACGTTTAAACAGTAGTGAATTTTTACGGCTGGTGTGTTAGGCCTGCATAGTCCCTCTATATTAAATAAACTACACTGCCTGACTAGAGAATAGCCAGAAGACTAGAGAATAGCCAGAAGATATGAGATATATTGTTAATTTGAACAAGTAGTTGCAGTTTAATAAGAAAGTCTACACTTTGGCTCACAGCAAGAATATCGAGATTAAACACTATGATGAATCGTACACACTGTCTCCTAGTAAGATTATATTTAAAAGCATAACGCATACCTTTTACAAACGTAAAAGGTATGGTTGATGCTTTTTAAATATGATTAAAATATGAAGAAAATCATTGCCAGATAAAGTTATTAATTTAATTGTAATGTAAATAATAAAATAATTGTAATAAAGTACAGCTCTTTCAACATCCTTTGAAAACCAGTTTATACAAATATTAAGTAGAGTAATTATCAAAATTATTTCTTCTGGTTCAAAGGTTCTAAAACTTTAAAAATAATAGAGTGCATAAACACGTATACGTGCATTGCACACATTACAGCGCGTAAAAAATATTTTTATTAACAAATTTGAAATCTTTAACCCAAAAAATAATTATTTCAACATTTAACGTGTTTATCTAAGTTTGTCAAATTGAGTTGTTTTTTTTTATTGAGTTTTTTTTTTATTGAGATTTTGCCGTTTTTTGATCAAATCTACAGTATATTGATTGGTTACTTATATGTAATGCTATATGTAGTGTTTGAGTTGTATAGTTCTAAAATACAAGAAGTATTGATAAGTTTTTTAAGATGAAAAAAAATCATGAGGAGCAGTGGTGAATTGTATAGTGTGGTAACTTTATATTGTTTTCAGATACTACATATAAAAGTTTTATTGGTAAGAAAAGCGGCTGCAAACTTTATCAATACTAATTTTTAGGCTGTGCTTAACAAAAATACCAGGTCTTTTTAGACTAACAACTCTTTTTACCCCCTCCCCCTCAACAAAAAAAAAAAACTCTTCTCATAGTAGTTGAATATCAATAAAAAAAAAGCCATAGTAAGCCAGGAGCGGATCCAGTCCATCTAGTAAGGAGGAAGGAGGCGAGATTTTTTTTTTTTTTGATTTGGGGAACCCAGACCATCCAGGAAATAAAGAGGAGGATTTTATAGTTCTGTTAATTCAGACTCTAGTATAGTACCAGGTGGGGGAAGGCAATTTTCAAGTTTAAATTATAAAACTTTTTTATTAATTGATTTTTAAAACAGCCTTTTTAGTTTACATCCTTTTTTAAACAACATACTTTGTTAAATATATAAATTTGCAAAAAATAGAATGTTTTCAAAATATCTAAGGAGGGGCAATCGCCCCATTTTACAGGCCTTTGGATTCACCCTTGTAGTAAGCTTACTATTTCAAAAAAGAAGAAGTATTTTGAAAAAAAATGTTGATATAGTATTTCTTCATAGATGTAATACTATTTTTAGTTTCTGTTTCTTTAGATTAATATTGTTTTCCGTTTCTGTTTTTTTAGATTACAACTGTTTGTTATTTTTGTTTTGTTAGATTACAACTTCCATTACTGTTTTATTAGAATAATACTATTTTGCTTTACCATTTTCTTAGATTATTAATGTTAACCGTTACTGTTTTTCTAAATAACTACTTTTATTACTGTATTCTTAAATTACTATTTCCGCTACTGATTTCATAGAAACTACTCTCTTCTATTACTGTTTTTTTTAAATTACCACTTTGGTTACTGTTTTCTTAGATTATTATTGTTGTCCGTTATTGTTTTTTTAGATTAGTATTGTTGTCCGTTACTATTTTTTTAGATTTCAATTGTTTTTGTAGTTTGATTTTGTTTTCTGTTTTATTTGCGTCAATGAGATTAGTTTTGGGAGATTAGAGAATTTTGTTAATTTTCTAGTAGAGGCAACATTATTATTAAATTATGTAGAGATCAAAGTTTCAATATTGGCTAATATATAGTGGCGAGTCTAAATTTTAAATAAAAAAATTAACCCATATACAGGTTTGTACCGTGTGTAACTTAACTTTTTAAAATCGTATGGTGGTTGCGGTATTAAACCATCAGTGTCCTGTCAATCTTAATACTCATCAACCTTAGTTTTAAAATGTTTGTTTGATAAATATCTTTCAGAACACAGATTTTTATTTAGCTCAAAAATGGAGCCCTAGAATTTATGTTTAAATATTTTGTAAAAAAAGTTTGTATTTTGTTTTGGACATGGGTAATATCCATTTCTTTTAATATGCAGGTATCAATCTAATAGTTTATTTTTACTTTAATCTTTTTCTGCAAAACAATTCTTCTACTGTAACCTATTTTTTTTAGTCAATCTTTTAACCAAATAATAATTATAAAAACTAAATACAAAACATATAACAATTAAAAAAATTGAAAAGCGATTTAGTACTTTAAAACATTCCAAATTTATTTTGCTTACAGTCTTCAATCAATTTTTGGTTTAAAAAAAAAAAAAAGATCAATCTATGTTTGAACGTAAGTTTTTGTAATTATAAATTGTTTTTTATGATTTGATTGTTTGAATAATATTTCCTAATAGTTACTAATTATTCTTTTATACTCAACAATAGTTACTAATTATTCTATCAAAAGTGTTTTTATTAGGACTGCATCATAGTTGTAATTTTTGTTATTAAGAGTGTATTATATTATATTATCAATATTTTGATTTTTTTAAAATTTATTCAGATTGTAATACAAATACGATGTTAAGTTTAATTCTGAAAACTTCAAAAATCAAAGAAATGTCTGAAGTTGACCTAGAATTTAATACTTAAAAATACATGGACACCCTTTCTAACCTTATTAACTTGAATTAAATGTATTAATTGTATATCAAATAATAAAAAAGACATAACATAACATAAAATCTAATGACAGTAATGTTTGCTGATTTTTTATTATCATTATTACCATTACATTTTTCAGTTTTACATTATTACCTTACATTTATTACCACTGTTATGACCCTTTTTTATGACACGATCATGGAGCTAATTAAAGTTTCAAATTGGTTTATGTCAAAAAAAAACTTGCAATTAATATTGAGAAAAACAAATTACTTTCCCAGTGCGCACGGGACCTAAAAAGACGTTTTTTGAACTTTAAAAAGACGTTTAGAAAACATTTAAAAGACGTCTTTTACGTGCTGGGTTATTTTATTAAAAGTTTAAGTATTTTATTAAATGATTAATCTTTAGCATATAAATGTTTAAACAAAACAAAAAATTATTAATAAACTTTCTTGGTGTTTTTATTTATAAAAATCTTACATGGAAAAATCACATCAAAATTTTGTTCAAAAAAGTTTTGAATAATATTGGAATATTGTGCAGAACGAGAAGTTTTGTAAGAAAAACATTTATTAATTCAGGTTTATTAGTTACTTATCCATTGCATGTAAGCTATTAGTATTGCATGGAGTAGCTCTAAAAAAAAGTAAATTTTACCCTCTTTCATGACAGCAGAAGCATCTACGACGTCTTATAATTTATAAAGATTATACTCAAAACAATAATCATGCAAAAGCTTTTTTATTAAAAAAGAATGTTATTTTATTAATAAGTCTGTATGTTGATAAAATAAATGTTTTCAATGTTTTTTGCTTTATGTTCAAACTTTGAATAAATTTAACGATCGTATCTTCTCAAATTTTAAATAAATAAATATATAGACATATACATATATATATATATATATATACATACATATATATATATATATATATATATATATATATATATATATATATATATATATATATATATATATATATATATATATATATATATATATATATATATATATATATATATATATATATATATATATACATACATATACATATATATATATATATATATATATATATATATATATATATATATATATATATATATATATATATATATATATATATATGCATACTTGTATATATATGTATACATGTATATATATATATATATATGCTTACATGTATATATTTGCATAAGTATATATGCATATAAATACATGTATGTATATATATGCATATATGAATATATATATATATATATATATAAATATATACATATGTATATATATATATATATATATATATATATATATATATATACATACATGTATATATATATGCATACATGTATACATATGCATACATGTATATATATGCATAAATGCTTATATATGGTAAGTAATTGAACAAAGCTCTGGCATTTTTACCTTGTTTTGCTTATTATTTACATAAAAACAATATTAAACAATTGAAAAATTTTAAAAAGGTAAGTAGATATAAAAAAATACCTTGACAGATAGTCCATTTATTTTTATTATTACTGCTGATTCTTCTTCTATCTGATTCAGAATAAGAGGAGGACCTAAATTGATTTTTGAAATAAAATGGCTTTTTTATTATCTTTGTTGAAGAAGATGTGTCAGAATGATTGTCTACTGTGTGAGATCGTGTTCTACGTTCTATACAACTTATTGTTGCCGCACGCATATTTTCCATCAGAAAGTCACTTGAAATATTGTCATAGATAAAACATTTTGTCTCTAAATACGAATCATCAGCATGTGACATTGTAGATAACTTAGAAGTATCAGTTTTTAATAAAGATTTATCATTTTCAGCTACATTTAAAGACTTTACTTTTATTCCAGTATTAATATACTTAACAGAATCATATTCCTTAACTCCAATATTTTTATATTTAACAGAACCATTTTCTTTTACTCCGGTTTTTAGGTATTTATCTGAATCGTTATTTATTTTATTATTTTGATTTTTACCAGAACCATTTTCATTCCATTCAAAAACGTCGTCAGAAGTTTCAGAAATTGGACGCCTATATAATTCGTTATAAAAAAATTCTTTACAACGACTCTTGTGTGTTTCTTTCTGTTTAATAAGTTCGGAAGGTTCTAAATGCTTTTCATTATTTTTAAATTTAATGCTTCCATTATTTGAAGCTTTATAAAGTTTTACAGGATTTTTAGACAATGAACGAACGTCAGATGCCTTTTTTTCTTCTTCTTTGTTGTTTGAGTGATTTCTTTCAAGCTTCTTTAGACCAAGTTCATTTCCAAGCTCATTTCCAAGCTCTTTGTGTCTATTTTCCCAAGCAATAATTTTTAAGTGTAACTTGTTATTTTTAATACTTTTTAGAGATTTTGTATGAACCATGATAACTTTCAAAACTAGGACAACCTAAATCAAAGTTGTAAAAAAATATATTCACAAAAATTTTAAAACAAACTAAAAATGTTAGCATAAGCAGAAGAACACAATGCTTTACAGTAATCAGCAAAATAATAATAGGCGATAAAAACTCATAATAATAGGCGATAACAACTCATAATAATAGGCGATAATAACTCAATAATAGGCGATAATAACTCAAGGAGAAATATTAATTAAAATTAGGTAACATAAAATATACTGGAAAATGTTCATATTTATAAAACAAAGATAATATTTTTTTGAAGAAAATTCAGTTCTACTTTTTAAATCATTGTCATTTTATGTTTAAAATATGGAAATGGCATGACAATATTTGGTAAGTTGACACAAGATAATAAACTGAATATATGGAAATTTTTTCATGTTTAAAAGTATTACAAAATATTTTATAAATTCTATTTAAAAAAAATTCATAAAAGAATTTAAAAAAAAAAAGATGTAAACTTAAAAATTTTATGAAAAAATTTTTAGTTGAGTAGATGCAGGGAAAAACATCTGATGTAGATTTTTTTGCCATCATGTTATGAAGAAAAAATTTTACTATATTACTCTATAATATACGGTACCGTTAGCATTGCGCTAACAAAATAATAACTTTTACATAAGGTGGGTTTGAGGTTGAAAATAATTTTAACAGTTTTGGGTTTGATTTTGGAAAATTGTATTACAACAAATATTTGTAAGAATAATACAATAAATTCTTGAAATTTCGTAACAATAGTTATAAAAAGATATTATAAATTTTTGAAATATTGAAATAATTTATCGGAAAAAAATATTGTTTATTATAAAAACTAATTGTTAAAACATCTTAGTAATGTTTTATTAATTAAAAATGTATCGTTATTAATTTATAGCTATAAACATATTTTAACAATAACTACTAGATGTCATATATTAATAATATATATATATATATATAATTAATTTTCAAAGAGAAAACAAACACTCATCTGCTTTTATATCTTTCCGCTTTTTAGCAACCTTCTTGCTTGCTAAATGTTTAACCAAATGCCTCTCGTTTTATTTTCTGTGGAAACCTCGTAGGTGAGCCTCAGTGAGCAGTATCTTGGCTGGTGGTTGACTTATGATCTATTTATTCTATTTTTTGTAGGTTGTTTAAGAATGCTGTCTTTAGTGAAGAAGTCTTGGCCTGTGTTTAATACAGGTTATTTGTCAGTGACAGGCTTGGCATCAGTATCAGTTAAATATCTCACCAAAAACATGTCAAGCAAGTTAAGACAAACAAGCAGTAATCTAAGCAGTAATTAGAGGGGGGAGGCAAGACAAGTTGACGCCAAAAAAGTTACTTTTTAAAAATAAATTTAGTTACTTATAAAAGGAAAATTAGGAAATTAGGCATTAAAAACTGTCTGTGCTTTAAAAAGGCCTGACACATACAGAACTTAATAAGTACACACGAGATGTTTAATCATTACACTATTATTTTTTTTAACTTTGTTGTTGGTTAGCCTGCTGTGCAAAAAAAAAATATTTATACAAGTACATAGCCTGCATTATATTATTTAAATGGTTATACCAGGACCCTGGTATAACCATTTAAATAATATAATGCAGGGTATTGCCGACCCCTACAGGGCCGCGGCCCGCAAGCCTCCTATGGTTCTTTAGATGCCAAGATGCAGCTCTCTAGCTCCATGCACAAATATTGATACAATATTGAAATAAAGATGTTGGTAGTTCTTTAAAAACTGAAAAATTATGTAAATTATGTAAATTGTAACTTTTAGGTCTTCCGTCTCAGGTTGCCAACCCCTGGTTTATTCAATTTTTTTAATGCACTTTAAGTTTGGTAAATAGAAAAATATATTTTACTGTTTGTTTAACTTTTTAATCTTGTTTCTGCTTGAAGTTCAAATAAGTCTTTGTAAGTATTGAAACAGAGTCTTTGAAGTATTGTATTAATTGGAAAAATATTCATAATTTAAACGTTTTAAGTCTATACATTTTTCTGAACCCTTTAAACTTTTTTTGTTTAGAGTAAACTTTTGTAGTTATAAACTGGAAATATGTTCTTAAGTTAAAAGTTTGTTTTTTTCTACACATTTTACTATTAATCACTTTTTTTTTTAGTTGTAAACTGGTCTATTTAAATTTTTTCCATTTCAATTTAATTTTCAAGGAAGGAGGTAAGGTAGGACATCGAGTGTTGAAAATACTTCTTTAAAACAACTCCTTTTCTTTTGATTATTTTAAAAATCTTTGAAAATTTGAAAAAATTTCAGATTTGATATAGAATAGAATGGAAAAGATAGATAGAGCTGCTTTACTAAGTGTAATAAGGAACAAAAGCTGTTAATTAAGTTTTAGAAGGAAAAAAGTTCAATCTTTTTGCCAAGTTAGTATAGATAGTAGTAAAGTTAGTACGGATCAAATATCTTTAAAAAGGTGTTGTTGTTAAATGAAGCTCAATCATTAGGATCTTTAAATCATTTGATTCTTCCAAATGCAAAAATAAACAAATTTTATAAACAGCAGGTTACAGAAATAATATTCTTAAGTTAACCAACACACCTAATACGTTTCAAAAATGAATTATAGCTTTTTAACTAAATAAAAACGTCTTTCAACTAAATAAACACGTCTTTCAACTAAATTAAGACGTATATTGGCCTTTTAATTAAAATAACACGTATATTAGCTCGAGTTTTCTGTAAAAAAACAATGCCTATCATCATAAATCAAAACTAAAAAAGCATTATTTGTTACAATGTTTTATAGAAGAGACAGCCAAAGTTTTTACTAACATCAAAAGCATATAGCTTTGCACAACCAATTACCGACGTTTATCCGACGCACACGAAGAATTTTTTTTTCCTACATCAGATATACAGTGAGGATCAATTATATATCCCTTATTGTATTAATTTCTTACACTTTTTTGAGATTTTTGAGAAAATTTCAGACAAAACTACTATTACAACCGTTCAAAATTTAGTAAAGTTTTTAGCTGCTAGAAAAAGCAAAAAAGTTGGAAAAACTAGATCTGCTGAACGAAATAACTGAACATTGGTAACTGTGTGATTTTTCCAATATTTTTTTATTCAAGAAAGTTTCATGATTATACAATAAAAAGAACTTTATAGAGATGCGTGGGATTTGCAACCTGTTTGAAAAGCAATAAAAGTTATATTTCCAGACAAATCTCATGGATCTTGCAGTTCAACGCGGATCTTGCAGTTCAACGCGGATCTTGCAGTTCAACGCGGAATCACTGCGCTGATTTAACTCCCAGAAATTTATAGCTGCCAAAACTATAAGTTAGAAAAAAAATTTTTGGAACCATTGAAAATCTTTTACAATGCTGCAAGTAGCAATTAGATGGCAATAAAACCGAGATTTCTACTCGTTTACAATACTTTTTTAATTGTCTATTATTGTCCGATGTACATACAAGTCATTTAATCCAGAAAGAGGATCAAGAAAGTGGATTAGCAAACGTCGACTTCTATAGTTTAACTATGTTTAAAAACTTTACCGACATCATTTCCTTAAAAAAAGTAATGTCAAAAGTAGGCAGCTAAATACGACGATCTCGACAGATTCTCCATTTAGAAATTTTAATAAGAACACATATAAAAAAGCATATTTAAGTACATATATAAAAGGTTACATAGAAGCTATATTTAGATACATACAATTTAGAATATTCTTTTAATTAAAATTGATATCACGTGTAATAGATTTTACTCCTGTTTTTTTACGTACAATTTTTTAGAAGTATCATTTCATTTAGTTATTTACTTCAGTTAGGTAAAGGAGATTGGGGTTAGTTGGAACTCTGGGGTAGTTAAAATATGAGCTTTATGCTAGCTAACGAGCAATTTATTAACACAAACAAGTATTGAAGATTTGACGAACTGAAACACATGCTATTTTATTGTTAGATCAAATAAAAAATGTAAAAATTAAGATTTTGCTTAGAGATTTTTACACATTTTTTGTGATTTTTGTATTATTATTTGTAATATTTCATTATAAAGACTAACAAAAGACTTTGATAACACATTTAAGTAGTATTTTTTGAGGTCTTTTTTTAAAAGTACTTTTTATAGAATTTTGTGCATGGAATACCTTAACATACTGTTTAGGAGAGTACTAGTTTAATGTATTAGATATATAGAGTACTAGATACCAAAATCTTCACCCTAAAATAAATAATTATTAAAAAATTTATTTTTAACAAATACAACTTAGTTTATGTAGGGTGTAACTCTTGTTATATTGGTGAGACATCTCGTCATTTTAAAACTAAAATATTCGAATACTATAAAAGGGATAAAACCTCCTATATATTTTAATACCTTCATTTGAATAAAACATGCTTTTTCTAATAGACTGCATTTCAGTTCTAGATGAAGCTGTTACTAAAAGGTACCTTTAAATTAGAAAAAGTTTGTACATATATAATAAAATAAAAGACAAACAAGTTAATCATGCTACAGTGACGCTTACGGTCTAAATAGTCATTATTCTCTCTCATTTTTTTTTACTTTTTATTAATTGATTTTATTATTTTTTAAATTGAAATTTGTTGAATTTTAATGGCTTTTTTAATTGGTTTTTTAAAAATATTATATTAAAATTTTTTAATTGATTTTATATTTTATTGATATTATATAAATATATACATATACATATATATTTATTTTTACTAATTTACACACACACACACACACACACACACACACACAAACTCACACACACACTCACACAGACACACACACACTCACACACACATAAACTATAGTGTTAAGTAATACTAATATAGGCGCATTAGTAATTATTAGTTCTACTAGTTATATAGTTAGTACTTTTATTATATAAAATTTGTTATTAATATTTTATATTTTTAACTAACCCCATTGCCTGCTCCAACTTGCTCCAATGGCGGGGTTTCTCTGAAGACTTTTTTGCAGCTCTTTAATCAAAGATATATAAAAACTACATTTTAAACTTTATTAATGAATATTGTGTTATTTTAACTTTTTAAATTATTTTTTTCTAAATTATTAGCTTATTGTTAAACATATAATTAGTATCACTCATTTTTATGAGTTATATTTAATTACATGTTTATGAGTGATCGAAATGCTTTAAATTTGAGATCATAATATCTCATTAGTTTTTTTGCAAAAGCTATTGCAACGTTGAAGTAAAGGATAGACTTTAGCGCGTTGGGTTAATTATTAAAAGGAAACCCTAGACTATAAAAAAAACATTATTAAAAGTTTATAATTGGTTTTCAATACATTAAAACCTTTTTTTGCTATGTCGGGTGGGCCAACGTACCCTGTTATCGGGTTAGACTGGTAAAAGAGGAATTAATTGTTATGCATATAAATTTAAGTGCTAAGAATGTAAAGTAAGTGTATTATGTATAAAATATATACTTATGCATGTAGGGTAGACCGGGGCAATTTCGCCTCTTTTAATATTTTGAGAAAAAGATTTTATTTTGGCATATCACTATACAAGATGATTTAAAATAATTATTACCTTAAAATTATAACAATTGATCATAGTTGCCGCCTAATTTGATCGGTTTTTGTAAATTTTGAATAAACTTTGCTGTTTAATGTTATTAATTGATATTATTGTGTCACTATTGCTCCAATTGGCGTTATTATTAATTTTGTGAATTTGATTGAAACTACATTTGAGAATAACTGCTAAGGTAAGAGCTTCATAAATTTGTTAAAAATATTTAACTGGCGTTCGTGGTATATATTTTAAATAGGTTTTTGTCCAAGTAGAATATTGTGGGGTAATTTCGCCACAGAATGATAAAACAGTTCCACAGTTAAAAAAAATTTATAATGTACAATATTTTTGCTTTTAAACAATATTTAATAATAATATTTATTATTATATAAACAATTTTATAAAATCATTGGGCATATAATCACAAATTATAGAATGATAAATTTATTAGAAGTGTTTTGAAGATATAATAAATCAATAATTTTTAGATATACATTTAAAGCTAAAGTACTTTATAATTTAACTTAAAAAAAATTTTCTAAAGTTCTCCTAAAATTTTGTATATGAAAATGCCATTTGTTGCAATCGAATGCATTTCTTATATTCGCATTTCTTATTATTAAAAATGTCGCTAATTGTTTATAACCACTATATCAATTGTTTATATCACTATACAAATTGTAGCATGTTTAAAATACACCATTATAAAATCCAAGCATCGATATTTAAAAAGATAATTATTATGCCAACTGGTAATAATTGTTTGTTGCATTTTTACCATAAGTGCCAAAATCTAAAACTCGCTATATATTACCTATGTTTTAGATGCTACGCATGTTCCAAAGAAAAAGAAATCCTATATTAATATTATGGCAGCAAAATATTAACGGCAGCAAAAACATTTGAAGTTCCGAGATTAACACTGAAAGATAAGATAAATGGACGTCGACAATCAAGCTCTGTGGGAAGAAAAGTCTTTACAAAGCAACAGGAACAAACGCTAGTAAACAGACTTTTTTACATGGAAGATCGTGGATTTCCATTGATAACAAACTGGTTGAGATGTAATGCTTATTTATATGCTAAAAAAAATACATCTTCGTCAATTAATTCAAAAAGATTTGCCCACTACATGGCATAAATCTCACTTAGATTACTTACTTATATAAAAAATAGAAAATCTCTGGATGTATTTTCCAATCCAAGTGACTCGAAGAAGAAGAAGTTCTTTATCAAACAAAAAAAGCAGGTGGCTCAAGAAAGAAAATTCTAAAAAGTTCACAAAAAATTCTATAAAGGAATTTTTTGCCTAATCAAATAAATTCATATGGCTCAAAGAAGAGAAAATCCCATAGTTTAAAATCATTATTAAATCAAATGCTAACGAGTACATCGAAAGGTTATTACAGAAACAAAAAAACAACTCACTGCTGTGTGTTCAGTGTGGCATCGGTGGATTCATCAGAAGACTGGCTCCAATGCGTTTCTTGTCATATAAGTGCATGTGGAATTCTGCTTTTGCATTAACGTGTGCACAGAATGTGTGTAATTCCACAAAATATAATAAAGCTTTAATTCTTTTTACATTGACACAATCATAAAAGGCGAAATCGCCCCATATAAGTGGGTAATACAAATTGGTGTTCATGAGTATAAATAATTTTTTTTAAAATATTTTTAAACTTGGTTGAACTAAATATAGTTTATTCAATGTAATTTAGTTAATAGTACACGAAAAGAGTGTATCAGGTTAAACAGACGGTATTAAAGCAGCAAAAATGGCAAAATCGCCCCGGTCTACCCTAAATTAAATTAATAAGTAAATTAGTACATAATACTTAAACTTGCATAGATCCAAATATAAATATTGTGTAAATTTACATAAAATTTACATTTGGATCGGTAAAAGTTTCTAAAATATGTAAATGATTACATAATACTAAATTTGCAAATCCAAATGTATGTATATTATATAATATTTACATTTGGATATATGTAATTTTAGTTAAATGTAAATGAGTACTTAATACTTAAACTGACATATGTCTAAATTTAAATATTATTATTTTCTTATTATTCACGTTTAATGCCTTCATAATACTAAAAAAACAAATATTAATTTATATATATTTTATAACTTATAACATTTTTATAACAAAAACAGTTTTCCGTCGCTAATCAAAACAAATCATTAAAAATGTACTAGTTAAAGCAATTACCAACAGCCAATGCGTACTTCTTAAAGCAATTACCAATAGCCAATGTGTCCCAATCTACCTTATTATACTTATCAATAAGTTTATTTGTATTACGACTTCTAATAAAGAAGTTTATTTCAACAGTTTTAGTGCTTTGTTCACGAAAAAAACATTAAAAGAAAACGTTAAAACTATTGGAAAAAACATCTAAAAAAAACTAAAAAATCTAAAGAAAATTAAAGTTATTAAAGAAGAAAAAACGTTTATATTTCTTTTAATTATTTGAATAGAAATTTAACAGAGATTTTTAACTTTTGTTTCATTTTGTTAAATATTGTTTATTTTATTAGCAACAAGTATCGTAATCCAAAGTTTTGTATACAATAATCCAAACATTGACTTAATGATTTAAAACGACTTTTACGATTCAAAAGCCATTATTTCATGTAGAACTGAGCAACAAGTAGTTCAGCATCATACTTTTTAAACTTGTATAAAAATGTTTTGTGCTTAAGTTGGTACTTCGCCATCAGTACTAAGAACTTAGAGCCTAGACCTCACGTAATCTCTAAAAGTATCTAGAATTGTCTGGTAAATTGGAATTGAAAAGTTAAGACAAATCCTAAAAATAAAGCAATCTTTTTCAAATATTGCATTATTTATAAGTTTATGTTTGATTATTACCGGAAATGTTTTACTAATTTGTGAAAATGCATCAGAACTATTATCACATTATTAAAAATGCAATGACCGTAAATTGGCGTATATTGGCGTATAGTTTGCGCAAAATTTTGTTTTTGTATACCCGGGGAGTTTCAATGAATGTTTAAATTGAATTTAAATCTCAGAGAAGTTTTTTTTAAACTTAAAGAGGTTGAAAATGTTCATTAAAGAATTTTGATTTTTTTATGTTGGCTCTAAGAAATTATATGAAAAAATAACTGAACAAGTAATAAATAATAACTGAATATTAAACGACATGTTGAAGTGATACTTACACAATTGTTTTATTTGTTTAGTCTTTGCAATTGAAAACTTATTATAAAATCAATAGCTGTTTAGTTGTTTTTTACACTAAAAATCAAGTTATCCATCAATAAATAATAAATACAACTCAATAGATTAAATAATTTATTATTTTTTAAGTACAAATTTAATGGTATATTTAATTAAAACTTTTTATCTATTTAGTTAAAATATTATAAATCTTTTATTAGTAATCTTTTTTAATATGCATATAATAATTTTCTAACCGATTATATATTTTCGTCATATAAAAAAATCTTTATAACTTAAAATTGAAATAAAAACGTTAACAATCAAAAAAATTTTTAATGAACCTGACAAATGTCATCACATAAAGTTAGCTTCTGGACAAAAAATCACTTTAAGTAACACAGCTTTTAATGCCAAATTCATAAAAAAAATTTGTTCAAAGAAAGTTTTTTAAAATCATAGATGTCTCGTTTCTCTTTAAATTATCTTCTTTATTTTATAGATTGTAAAGCAAACAGTTTCAAGTACTCCCAAACCACGTGGTTTCTGTAAACACAATAGCTTATTTTTTGCAACGTCGACTTATATTCTTTTGCGTTCAACATTGTAGTTTTTATTACTCGTTAAATTTATATATTAAATTTTAATTTCTTTTGCTCATATATTATAAATAATATAATATAATGTTATATAATATTATATATCTGTATATATATATATATATATATAACTTTAAAAAAGATAAAAATTTACAATAGAATTTCAGAAACCATATATTAACAATGCAGCAACCAAATCCCATATGTTGGTTTGTTTAGAATTTCCTACACGTGCAGTTTCAGTTAATGTTTGTATTTTCATGTTAGCCTAATAGTTTTAGGTAGGAATTAGAGCCGACGACACCGGAACATACCAACATTTTTTTTCAAGAATTTTCTAGATGTTGTGGACTTTTTTAGAAATTGATATTTGTCAATTTCTAAAAAGTCCTCTACCTCTAGAAAACTCTGATATACGGGATTACTTGAATGCATGTTGAAAGCTTGAATGTTCGAATTGCTTTTAACATACATTTAACATTATAACTAATTAGTAAATAATTTTGTATTCAAGCTATTTTTACCTAAAACTTTAAAGCAAACAAAAAAATATATATAGGTTGACTAAAACTGCACGTGTAGAAAAATGCAAGTTAACAACCAATGTGCTTACGAACTAAAAAAAAAAAATTAAACTATTTTTTCGTATTTTTGATATATAAATAAGCAATAAATACCAGATATTTTTTCACAATAGTTTACGATTTTAAATCATATAAAAAACCTTGTAGACTGTGCGTACAATAAAAAAGAAAATAAATGAAATCGATAAAATCGATTTTTAGAATTATTTTAAAGAGCATTGCTACAACCCACGCAAACAGATTTTAATGCTTCGGTACTAAACTTGTTTCTAATTTCTGATTTTTGGTTTCTGAGGTTTGAGATTTTAAACTTGAAACTTGTTTCTAATTTCTTTGAGATTTTATTTAGTTGCTTACTTTTTAATTAATTTCCCAGTTTCCAGTGACTTTTTAACGATATGACCATAAAAAAACGTAACAAAAAGATTCAAAGACCTCCTATGAACGTCTTACAAACTTATGTGAACCAGCTTGTGTGAACAGTCTTACAAACTTATGTACCAGTTACAAACTTATGTACCAAATAGTGTTGAACATTTAAAATAATGCATTAAACTCAATATATATTTAAAAATAAATGCAATCAGTATATATATATATATATATATATATATATATATATATATATATATATATATATATATATATATATATATATATATATATATATATATATATATATATACAAAATATATTTAAAAAATTGGTCTTGTCACTAAGCAAGTTTTTTCTTTACAAAATAAAAAATTTTTTTACAATGGTTGTCATAAAATAAAGAATATAACAGACAGTGGTTCAAAGAAGATGAAGCTCACAGCCCCCTTTTAAGGGATATCGTCAGATACTAAAGTTTCTCTGCGTTGATCTGGTAATTTTTTTTTTATTATTATTAAAGAACTTTCAAAGTTTAGTTTTATTCTTTTATTCAACTTTGTTTGTTCTTCTTAATTTGAACTTCCGTTTGTCATTTTGTAAGCAGCGGGCAAATAATGGAGCAGCTTTTGATTTTTAATTATTTTGTTTTAAAAATTAAATGAAGATTTACTTAAAGAATAATCAGAAGTATGACAAATTTTTATTAAAATACTTTTTATAATAAAAAAATTTTAATTCTTATAATTAACTATTTATTGATAAAATATTTTTTGTTAAAGAAAAGTTTTGCCGATTATAGAAAGATTATTTTAGCTGTAAAAGAATTAATTCGGTTATAGAAGGTTTATTTTGGTTATATAAAAACTATTTTGGTTATAGAAGGATTATTTTGGTTATTGAAGGATTATTTTGGTTATATAGGAATTATTTTGGTATTTTACTTATATGATGAATACTTTGATTATTAAAGGATTATTTCGGTTATATAAAACATATTTTGTTATAGAAAATATAACAATATCTTTTTTAATAAAGAATTTTTTTTTTTTATAGAAAGATTTGGATGCATTTATTTTTATATTTTATTGTTAAGAAAGTCACAAAAAATTATCAAAATTTTTAATTTTTATCAAATACAAACCCCAATAAGACTTTTTTTTAATGTTTAAAAAATAAAAGCGACCAATTGAAAAACACTGTTTTTTAGTTTTTATAATCTCTTTTTTGTTCAACTTATAAATATATATATCTATATATATATATATATATATATATATATATATATATATATATATATATATATA
Source organism: Hydra vulgaris (assembly GCF_038396675.1). Lineage (NCBI taxonomy): Eukaryota > Metazoa > Cnidaria > Hydrozoa > Anthoathecata > Hydridae > Hydra > Hydra vulgaris. The sequence goes on along the minus strand of NC_088921.1, from coordinate 8,837,343 downwards.
TATATATATATATATATATATATATATATATATATATATATATATATATATATATATATATATATATATATATATATATATATATATATATATATATATATATATATATATATATATAATATAGCTTTTAAAGATACTTTTTTCAATAGATTGACCAATAACAAAAAATAAAATTACTAATTACAAAAGGTTGGTAAAACCACACGGTAAATAATAATGGTTTTTATAGGTAGCATTTTACGTAAAAAGTCTCAATCCATATGACACTTTCCTATGTTGAGGGTTTCAACCTGTTAAATTGAAGGGTGTATCGTGGGTATACTACAGGGCCGACGACACCGGAGGAGAGGGGGGCTCTGGGCCTTACCCAGCACACTTTTTTTCTAAAGGATTATTTTATTTTTTATCTTTTTTTTAAAAAAAATTTAGATATAAAAGACTTTTTTTAAGAATTGACAATTGTACCGCCCCCCCCCCCTCTCCTTTTTCGTTGTCCTTTGTCGTTGGCCCAGTACTAACATAAAACATTAATGAATTATTATGATTCAGATTACTAGATGATTCAGCTCTACTTCGAAAGAAAAAGGAATGTAAATGAAAACGATCAAATTAATTTCTAGGAAAAAATGCGTACATATGAAGATATGAGAAAGATTAACTCTAATTGCAAATGATATTAGTTTTTAAATCAAATCGTTCGCTTAAATTGGACAGCAAACTCTTACAAGTGTTCCTCAACAAATGCGAAACAGTATCCTTACAGAACTTGCTTAGATAATTTTATTATTTGCCGGCGGCAGTGTACATAGCGAATGGCTATTTTAGGAAGTATAACATCTCTAATTATAACTATTACTTATTTTTTGTTTACTCTTATAAAGTTTTATCGAATTCATCGCATATTAGCAATGTTTTGGCTTTTTCCGGTGATCTGTAATAAGGCCGTACGGACTTATAAAAGCACCTTAATAACTACATAAAATAATAAGGGAAAACAATTATAAGTAGTTAAACGATCGGTTATGTATTTCATTAATTTTTTTGTTTACTCGATGCTTTTGATTTTCATACAGGGCCGCTTAAAGCTGGCTCGGAACCCTGGGGCAAAATTAAGTTGTGAAGCTCTAAAATCACGAAAAAGTTTTTTATACAATCATATTGTAAATATGATTGTATAAAAAAAATTACAAAAAATTAACATAAAAGAATAACCTTTTTTTTTCCTCCTTTAAATTTAAAAAAACCATTAGGTTCGAATCCGGACTGTTGGCAGGCCATTCTGACACAGGAATGAATCAAGGGAAATTTTTCTTTTCAACGGTTTTTGCATTTTTTTGGAGGCTAAATCCTGTTGGAAAGTAAATAAACGCCAAACATTCTAATCGTATGAGGTTTTACTTTTGCCATAAAAATCTCCAAGTTAAATTTAACTTCTTTTTAATCTATTTATTCAACCAAATTTTTAAAAAATTCAATGTTTTTATAATTTTACAAAACTAGGTAAGGTGTCACTCATATAGTTGAAAACTAGTTATTGGAGTGACACCTAAATAAATTAAACAAACAAACAAAAAACAACAAAAAAAAGCATTTGTAAATTAAATTGATTTAAAGATAATAAAAATAACGATAAATCTATAATAAATTAAATAATAAGACAAAAAATATGAAAACACTCAGTTAATAACAAAAACAAAGAAAAATAAAAGCAATTAGCAAAACAGCACAAATAAAACAAACTTTACGCATACGAAAAGGCAAAAACAAAAACTACAAAATGAAAATGCAAACACAAAAACTTCTACAAAGTTAGATTAATAATAAAAACAATATTTTGTTACTTGTGCGAAAAAAGAAGGTGTAGAAAAATTAGTAAAATTGAAAAACAGCGAAAAACAATAAAAATAATTAGTAACAACAGCACAAATAATATTAAATAAGGAAAAAGCAAAACACAAAAACTACAAAATGAAAGCAAAAACTACAAAACGAAAATGCAAATACAAAAACTTCTACATACTTCTTTATTTCCCTTTTTTTTTCAACGGTTTAAAAAACACGACCGCTATCTACGATGATCTTGCAAAGAATCAACTTCTTTATCAATAAATTATTATATAAATTAAAAAGTTTAGTGCGAGTTTTTTGTCCTTGGAAAATGCACCGAAAAACATAATCCCTTATGCATTTCGGAAAAGCTCTTACATAATGTGGGATCTCTTTCAAACTAACTCTAAAAACTCAATCAATTTGTCACTTAACAGGGCGCTTAAGCAGGAATAACTTTTCATTAGAAAAAGTTGTCGGTGGTGCCGTTTCTTTATCAATTTTCATCTCTTAAAACCCTTAAGCTTATTTCTGATTGTCAGACCAGCAGATAACAGAGCCGACGGCACCGATCCCTCCCCCTCGTTTTTTTTTTTTATAAAAAGACGATTGTGCCCCTCCGCTTCGAAACCCGTGTCGTCAGCCCAGAGATAACTATTTTGTTATTAGCTTTCATCATTAAGTTTGTTTTAATCAAATTTCTGATGGATTTTGAGTTGGTTTTAAATTATTTTGCAACTGATCTTCCTGATTTAGCTGGATTGCGTCTATCGCGAATAAGGTTTATGAACTTTTTGGAACGAACCTCTTTATTTCACTCTGCTTTTTTTCCGGAATTTCATCTCCATCCTTAAAACATTTTAAGTTTACAATATACCATCTTGCGAAAAAAACTTTTGTGAAAACGTAAACTTTATATAAATAACTGTAAACATTATTTGCATACATTTTTATTTTGCACTTTTGTCTTCTTATTTTTACTAATAATTTTAGGTTTAAATTTTTAACCTTTACAAGTTGCATATAGTCACATACTAACACTTCGTTGAATTGCGATATAAATTACTCTTTGAGAGAGACTCTTCTTTTTAAAATAGACGATGACGTAGCTACAATAAAAAAAACAAATGTCAAAATTTTATTTTTTATTATCTCATTTCCAGTACTTTTTTAATAACAAAATTTTAACAAGTCATTTATAAATCCGACATAATATGTCGAATTTATGAAATAATAAATCCGACATAATATGTCGGGTTTATGAACTAATAGTAAATCCGACATAAAATATAATAACTAATAAGGATTTATTAACTAATAAAAAGTCAAGTTAAATGATTACAATTTCCAATTGAAACATAAGATTATCATTCTTTTACAAACTCGAGGTAAGATATGACGTAAGATATGAATAATTACCAGAAAATTTGTTCTTACAGTTATTTTGATAAGAAAAAAAAACAACTAAACAACGTATTTTCACCTTAGGGGTCTTCCATAGACTTCGTCATGCTTTAGGGGAGAGGGGAAGGGGGGAGGGGAGGTTGAAAGGGATTTTGGATTTTTGACGACTCGTACTTGTTACTAAAGAGTTAAGATGTTAACTCTTTAGTAACAAGTACGAATTTAATCCGAGTTAAAAAAGTAGATCGAGAATTTTAACCGGTAGATAGAAAATCTAAACCTGGTTAGAACTAGATAGAGAAATCAATAAAGTTAGCATTGCAATATATCATTTTTTATTAATACACGACGCATAACGAAATAACAAGCATAACAACAACAATAAAATAACTTTCCCTATTTTAGCGGTAGAAAATTTAATGAAGAGTTGTAAAAAAAGTCGCCATTTTGAAAATTTTGCAATTATATGACAATGACTTTACAGATTTCAAAATTGAAAATCTGGGAATGAAGATATCAACAATTAACATTTATCATTTATCAATCAATCAATCATTTATCAATCAATGTATTTTGGAAAACGATATTACATCCACGGTCATTTACAAATAGTTATAAAACTAATATTAAGTAAATATAAGTTGATATAAAAAAATATTTTTTAACACAAATAATAATAAAAATGATGAACAATGAATTAATAATAATGATAACACTATAATCATAAAAAATAATATATAGAGTATAATATTTATAAATTTACACTAAATAAAACCAATTAACTAAAATAAACAGAAAGAATTAAATAGTTTTAAATACTTAACATATATAAAAAGTAAAATAAAGAATAAGTACATCAGAGGAGATTTTTTAGATACAAAAAATTATAATAAACAACAAAAAAAAAAAAATAAAATAAAAAAAAAATAAAGAAAAACTAGACTGAATATAAAAAATAAAAATAATAATAATGCTAACAACTATAATCAATACTACTAGAATACAACCGTTACAATAATAATCCAAAAAACTTAAAATAAACACGTCACACTCTAATATAAAATAATTAAAATCTCCAACTAACAGATAAAAATAGATTAGGTGGGTAAAAATTGGAAAAGTCAACAAACGAGAAAATCAGGAACATTAAAACACAATACAAACACACACACACACACACACACACACAAAACAAAACATATATCATAATATTAAAAAACATAAAAATAGGGACAAAATCACAGAAAAAATAAAATTACACAACATTTAAATATAGAAATAAATTTTAAAAACTATATATTTTTGTTACATCTTCGACTTTTCGAATTTATAAAAACGTTTCATATTTTTCTTAACTTTGTTTAGCGTTTAACTTCTTTTTTTTTTTCATACATTTTAATTTAAAGATATTTTTTTGTTGTATTTGATTGACATTTTTTTTTCTTTAGGCTTAATTTTGTTAATACTTTCATTTATTCTTTAATATATATTTTTTCCTTTTTTACTTTTAATAGTTTTTGTTTTTTTCTAGATGATTCTTTTTTCTTTCTTTTTCACCGTTACAAAAAAGCGACCGCCATTTGCGATGTCATTGCAAAGTCTTAACACCAAAATAATAATAGCAGACAGGGTTGGAGTCAAATACAAATACTTTAATTTCAGATTTCCAAATAATAATTCAAAAATACAAATATATCTAGTTGGCATTTTTAAATTTAAAAAAAAATACATAGATTTATTTTAAATACAATTTTGATGAAATGGTATGCTAAATAGAGGAATGAAAACAAGTCTTTATTAAATGTCCTTGAAAAACTAAGTTTCAACTTATTTAACACCGGTCAACCTCGTTTACGGTGGTTTTCACCTCGTTTACGGTGGTTTTTTTATTTTTTTGGGGAAAAACACTGTAACAAATACATTGAAATCAAATGCAAATACAAATCTTTAAGAAATTTTAAAATCAAATACAATACAAAGTCTTATATGAGTATGTATAACAAATCCCAAAGTGAATAAATATCAAATACCAAAGCCAATACGATCTGAGAGAAAAAGTTAATTGCTGATTTTTTTAGGGGTTAAAATCCTTAAGCCACTGCAAGCTTCAAGCTGTTACAAAAGGAAGATCAGATTTAAGTCTGGTTGCCTGTTCTAACCAATCCAAAAAAGAAGAATTTTTTTCAAAATGCGAATTCTTTTCACAAATATCTTAAAAATATCACAAGTAGAATAAAATGAAGATTATTTTAAAAATTCCGTGATATATCCATGATTTCCATGACCTGTAGCAACCCTGATTGTATATATATATATATATATATATATATATATATATATATATATATATATATATATATATATATATATATATATATATATATATTATATGTTTTGAAAATATTTTGTATAAAATTAACTAAAAAATTGCATAATTATGCGAATTTTTACCAATTTTTACGCCTCGCGTTTACTTTAATACTTTTGCGTACTTGCTTAAACACGTTATGCAAATTACTTTTTAGCGAAGACGATATATAATTTTCATTTAAAAACGAGGGAACTAATTATTGATAACTTTCATGATATACTTACTTCATATGCTTATTAGAGCTATTTACTACAACTTTATTCATGTCAGGAAAAAGTAAGAAAAAAGAAAATTTTTTGGTTGGGGAATCCAGGTCATCCTTACTAAAAGACAAATTTTCTACAGAGCAAGCGGTTTTGCAATACTTCTTGCATTTAAAGGAGAAGCATCCAAAACAAAAAGAAAGTAGAACTATCCACTGTCCTTTGACAAAACACTTTGAAATCAGATGCCATAATAAAAACTCTTTATGCTGCACTCTTTCAAAGTTATTTGTACCTTGGTTGCAGGGTGGATTTCAGATTATGCAATTACAAACAAATAGGTAGGTACCACACTGTATATGTTTTTTTTTATTTGCATATTATTATTTATCAGAGGATAACAATTTATATATCAAATGTCTGCTGTTAACTAAATTAATTAACAGAAATAGATGTGTTGTAAAATATTCAGAATCTACAAATCACATTTTTTAATAAAAAGATGGAGAAGCTGATCCAAACCTGGAAACTGTTTAAAAAAAACAAATAAAGACAAACTTTATCAGAAATTGAAAAAATGAGGAAATTTTTAACTCAGATGAAAAGGATCTTTTGGATTGCACCTGAGCTCAATACTCTGGTTGCAATCATTAAAGCTGATAAGAAAAGAAGTTGTCGAGACAAGACTGAAGATATTGCTTTTTTATTAGACTAATTAGGAGATAGAAAAACAAAAACAGGTGGATTAGACACAAGGTATATTTTCTCTGTTAACAGGAGTTTATTCAAGTTTGAAATGAGATCAAGTTTGAATGAAACCATTTCAGAGAGTGAATTCAGTTCAAATGAATCCAATAAAAATGAAGATAATGATGATTTCCCATATCCAGATCCAGAGTTAAAGAAGAAAGTCAAAAAAGCAGATATTGTTCTACTTTCAAAAGATATTCTCAAGAGAACTGATGATACTGCTGTTGGGGAAGGAATAAGTCACAGGCAGCATACTGCCATGGTTAATAGTATAATTGCTAAAATGTATAATTGCTAAAGGTGGAAATATAGATGAATTTAAATGTTCGACCACTACAGCATTAAGAGCAGCAGATAAAGTCATTTATGATGAATCAAAGAGGATCAATGACCATTTGAGAAACTTCAGAAATAATAATAAGTACATTTAGTTCAACTCCATTTTGATGGAAAAGTATGTCATGAATATACTGATGGAAAAAAATTGGAAAAAGATCGAATAGCAATATTAATAAAGGGTAACATGAAAACGCACCTGTTGGGAATTCCAGCAATTTCTTCCGGAACTGGTGAAATTCAAAAAAATGCGATCAGAGATCGCATTTTTTTGAATTTCAGATCTTGAATTTCTTTAACCTTACAAACAACATACAAGCTGTTACATTTGATACAACCAGAATCAACAATGGAAACAAAAATGGAGCTGTATCTTTACTGGTAAATGAAGTTTTTCAGCGAGCAATTTTATCATTTGCATGCTGACATCATGTAAACGAGCTACACGTAACATATTTGTGGTAAAATTATCCAAGTAGTGTTACTTCTGGACCAGATAATATGCTGTTTAAAATATTAAAATTAGCATGGAATGATCTTGATGTAGAGAACCGGGTAGGGTTTTACAAAATTGGTTAACATTTTTGTAAAATATTATTGTACCCTAGTATTTTTTCAATTTTGAGATCTTTGATTTTTTTTTGACATTTTAAATATAAAGGTGTTGAGAAGATTGGCTATTCCAGATAAAACATGGCTTGGTCATCAAAAGCATGAAACTATTACGTTCTGCAGAAATATTATCACCCATGGGTCTCTAAAAATAGTAGCCCGATGACTAGATATTTTAATATGTAGTTATGTATACAATATGTACTATGAAGTAGTAATATATCCTAGATTTTTCTTATTTAATTCTATTATTCTTTATAAAACAAAAATATGCATACCTTTGTTTATTGCATTATACCAATATACTTCTGATTTAATTTAACTTTTAGGATGAGGCTACAAGGAAGGACTACATTGAGCTGACTCTGATGAAAAGTACAAGCTTCGTACACCCGGAACAATCCATCGTCCCCGTTTTATGGCATATGGAGTTGTAGGTTTATGATAGGAAAAAGTCCATAGTTAAAAAATTATAGCTTTATAGCAAAAAAAAAATGAATTTGTTATACACGATCAAATATTTAGCTTTTCAAAAAAATAAAAGTGTATATTTTTATAGATATCTACTAACTAAAGCTCCAGATTATGATGGATGCAATACCCAGTCTGACAAATTGACTGGAAAATGAAATTACTGAAGTGGCAACTTTTGTGGCTGTTTTCTATACTACCTAGTTTCTCAAAGCTGAACTACCTGTTGTGGCTTCTCGTCAGGTTAATACCAAGTTAATAATTATGATATATATATATATATATATATATATATATATATATATATATATATATATATATATATATATATATATATATATATTTATATATATATATATATATATATATATATATATATATATATATATATATATATATATATATATATATATATATATATATATATATATATATATATATATATATATATGTATATAAGGATTCTATTATGAATAAAAAGTTTTGATTAAAAGTTTCTAAAATATAATTTTTTTTAGGGAAAGCTAGTTGCTTAACAATTTTTTGTTTATTCAGGATATGAGAGCTCTTTTGCAAATGAATATGTTTAAGGAGTACAATCTGATTTGGGCAGAATCAGTCATTGAATCAATCAAACGGCACACATGGTTTCTGGACCCTTACCTTATTGTTCTAGCCTTAGCTGATGAAAACTGTGAAGAAAGGGGTGAAATTGCTCAAAAACTATACAGCTTTGAATTTCGTAGCTTAGATAAATATTCGTTAGCCCGAATAAAAGCTAACATAGTGGTCCTCAATTCTTTAGATTTCAGTGGACCGAAGCCGCCAAGCTTAGTTGAATTGATCACAGAAAACTCGTGGCTTTTATTCCTTATGATAGGGTAAAAGTGACTGTCAATGGATGAAAACCCCGCCAGAATATTGGACTTGTAACAATTTCTACCTAAAAGTTAAAGATACTGCTTTTAATCTTGCAGTTGTTAATGATTGCTCTGAAAGAACTGTTAAACTCATAAAAGACAACATTGATATTGCCAGAAAGGAAGAAAAAAGACAAGATTCACTTTTATTCTTGCACAATTACAAAATGAAGTATGTAGGAAAGAGCAATACCTCCAAGAAAAACAAAAAAAACAATATAAAAATATAACATAATATTTGTAAAAAATAAACTATTATTAAAAAATTTTTAAAATGAAATTGCTAGACGTTTTATGCAACATACCTGGTGTTTTTTCCAAATAACTTAACATAGTTATTATGTTGCGTAAAAATCGGAAAAAATTGCATAAATTTGCAATTTTATAAATAGATTTGCATGAAATATTTCAGATAAATAAAAACACCACGCATTTTTATTTGTTTCTTCTAACTTAGAAGAAACTCCGGAAAGAAAAAAAATTTAATTATTTTAAGTTTTATAACTTGTTCAAATATGCCAAAAATAGGCTTAAAAAAGTCTAAATTCAGTCAGTTGGGGCACTTAAGCAACCCCTAAAAATGGTCAAAGTTCAAAAAAAGAATTCTATCAATAAAATAAGGGTCTGCGCAGCAGGTAAGACGTCATGGTACTTTAAATTTTTTCATGACCCCAAAATGAAACAGTCTAATATATAAATATTTTAAATTCTATTTAAATGTTGTCAAAAAGTAGAAATTAGTCTACACGATCTTTAGAAATAAGTTAAAAAGCAAGGTTTTTAACTAATCAATCAGTAACATAAAATTTTTAAAAACTCTGGACAACATCATAACCTCTCTAACTACAGTCCGATCAGTCTTCTATCTGTTATTGGCAAGGTCTTTGAGTCATTGATCAACAAATTTTTAACATCCCATCTTGAGTCAGATAGCTTATTGTCAGACAATCAATACGGTTTTCAATTTTCTCCCTCTATGGCTGACTTGCTAACTGCTGTGATTGAAAGATTCTATTGCACATTAGATGAAGGCAGTAATGCAAGGCAATAGCCCATTGCTCTTAATATATCTAAAGTTTTCAATAAAGTTTGGCAAGAAGGACTTCTCCATAAGCTGGCTTCATGTGAAGTATCTGGGAAAGTTTTTGAGATTATTAAATCATTTCTTTCTAACCGCTTTATTAAAGTAATCCTTAATGACCAACATGAACTCTTCTTCATTTCCAGTAACTTTAAAGGTCAAACCTCTATCCTTGCTCTTGTTTTGTATCTTATCTAGATTATCTACACTGGCACTGTCTGTCCTGACAACCTTATATCTAAAGTGCCTATATTTGCTGATCAACTTTATACTTCTGTCTTGACAAAAAGTCTTCTCTTTTCAATCACTAAGAACAGGCAGTTGATATTGAATTTGATCTCACTACTGTAACAAATTAGAGCTTGCAGTGGCTTGTGAGTTTTAAAATTCCATTTATATTCAACAAAACTCAGTTATTCACTGCAAACTATTATCGCAATACTGTCAATATTCCTATATTGATGAATGGTAACTCTCTCACTGAGTCCTCTACTTTACATTTTCTTGGATTGTTGTTCACTACTGACCTCTCATGAAAACTATGTACAATCGATTGCTAATGTAGCATCTGCTAAAATTGCTTTTCTTTATCGTGCTTGTTATTTCATTACTCTTGATTCCATTATTTACCTCTACAAATCTCTGCTGTCATATTTTGGCTAGTTTTTCTAATAATCCTCTTTCTCTTCTAGACAAGGTTCAAAAGTGCATTGTAGATGCAGTTAGAAATGATCTATCTGCCGAACGTGTGCCTCTCTCCCATTGTCGTAAAGATGCATTTCTTTCTCTTTTTTACAAATACTATAATGGCGCTCTGCTCAAAGAGCAGCGACCATAATAATATTTATATATTTAGTTCATCATTTGCTTTGTTTGTCATTTTAGTACTTCTGATCCCATTCTCTACATCTATAAATCTTTTATCCATCCTAGTGCGTAATGCTGGTGTCATAGAGACAAGTACTTCTAACAACGCACTTTCTTTTATAAACAAGGTCTAAAATCACAAAGAAAATTTATTCAGATAACTCTAGATGCCAAGCATTTTTCTAGATGCAAAGTTTTTTGTTCATTGTTGAAAGTTTGCATTTGTTGAAAGGTGCACAGCTCTAACTAAAAATGAGACTTTTTGCAAACCCTGCCCCAGCTCCAGCCATGGCCAGAAAAAAAATTTATTGTACTTAATATATTATAATTTAATGCTGGGATACATTTATATATTTTTAAACTCTAATTTATTTTCAACAAGATTGCAAGCAACCACTAATAAGTTGAGTTACTCTAAAATAGAGAATAAGTTAAAATACTAGAAAACGTAAAACTGAAGACTTAAAAAGTTGTAAGTTGTATAAAAAAGGAAAATATGAAGATGGGTAAGAGTTATAAGATTTTTTTGATGTGCAAGGAAAAAAACTGGATTTATAAAAGAGAACAGATTTAAAATCAGCTGCTTATCCTTAGCGACAAAAAAGTGAAGATTATTTGATAAGATAAGAGTATAAAGTTGAGTCGTCAACTACTTTAGATTTCATTAAGATTGTTATTTTAGATAAGAAACAACACAAGAGGTAGATTAGAAACAACACGTGTTGTTGATCATGATGATAATGATTATCACGATCAACAACCTGTATTTTTTCTCATGATGATGATGATGATTTATCAAGATCATCACCATCATGATGACCATCATTATCGGCCCTAATCAAATATTAACCTCGGTCACTTACTAAATGCAAAATCATGAGTCACTCAACCTCGGTCACTTACTAAATGCAAAATTATTTATTATTTAAAGAATAGATTATTTTTTCAATATAGCTATATTATTATTCTTATTTATCAACAAAAAAAAAAAATTTAGCATAAAAAGAAAAAAATGCCATCATAGCTTCAACAGAGAATGGAAGGTTATAATGGTATACCCTATAATTACACCATTTTTTTCCAAAGGTTCATCTTAGCTAAGTTTCAATTTTGATGTGTTAGAAAAAAGAACACAAAACTTTGTGGGAGGACTTGGCACTAAAATTAACTAATAGTTTTATAAAAAAATTCTTTAAATAATGTTTCCAAAAAAAAGTTAACTGTGTTTCTAAACACAACTAATAAACTTAAAACAAAAACGCAAACAGATGTATGTTCATACTGTTTACATTTCAAACATTAAAAAATTTTGAAAAAAAAACCTTTTATCAACTCTGCTAAAATATTGTCTATAAATTACGCAACGCTAAATTTCACAAATATGCAAAACAAAAAAGATCAAAAGTTTTCCCAACAGACAACATCAACTTTTTGCAATTATAATATTTTTTATTTGTCATCGAACAAGATAAAGTATAAATGCTAGAATAAACTGATTAAGAAAAAGTTAAATAAAAGTACATAATACATAAGATAATAAAAAATTAAAAAAATAAAAAGATATATTTATATATGTATATCTTATATATTGTCAAATCTTTGATGTAACTTTTTAAAAATATTGTTTCCAACAAGACTGTAAGCACCTATTAAATCGAAAGTTAGAGTTAAGGAAAAGTTGAAGAGAAAATGAGAAAAAACTTTAAATCCCTAAATTATACCAATCAGGGAGATAAAAAACTGTTGCAATAGCTGGAGCGAATCTTAAAATGACGCCTTTTCTCTTTTAAAATAAGGTGTAAAAACACATTTTAAACATAGTTGGACCTGCTCTTGCAGCCAAGATTCAACCATTTTTACATCGTCATGATGTTGCTTTTCTTTATATTACCTATAAACTAGTGTTTATAGGAGAGCTATAACGAGAGCTGCTCTTAAGAGCTAGCGTCTCTTGTGGCATCTACTTAAATTCATTCTTGTGTAACTTGTCATGCTATTGAATCTCATCCTTTTACTGTGTCTGTTCTTAAGTGCAGTTAAAATTCTTATTTTCCTAGTCGTTTTTCTTTTCAATTTGCAGCCTTTCTATATTTTTCTGTTTCATATAATTTGCAATCTTTTAAGTTAACTGCTAATCGTTAATCCTTTATAAACTTCATCTTTTCTCTTCCAGTAACTTCCAACACTAAGCTTGCAGCCTTGTTGGAAGTGAAGATGTTTAAAAAAATAATAACAATAAAAGCAAAATAAATAATAATAAATAAAGTATACAACAAAAATAAATAATAATAAATAAAAAAGTAAAATCTTAAAATGATGAAAATAAAATGGGTATAAAATATGCGTTTACATGATGTTATGTTTTTATCACACAAAAGATACGCTGTACAAATGTGATAGAAGCAAAACGGGTCAGGGTTTGATGGGCTAAAAATGACAACAAAAGTAAATTGGAATGTAAAATTATGACATGAATGAAAAAAACTTTTGAAATGCGATGATTTTGAAACTTAATATAGTAAATAAAATACTTTGATTAAATAAAAGACTTTTCATGTAACTTCTGTGCAAGTTCTTACAATTGCACAACATTTAAAAATTTTTGCATTATTTATTTTAACAGATTTGTACTTCAACCTTGTAACTCAATTGTTAACATTGTATTATATAACTTTTTTTAATTTTTACTAAAAAATATTACAAGTGCACAACAAAGTGCAAATGGATTTACAAACAATGTTTGTAGCTAAAAAATATTACAAGAAAGGAAATAAGTTAAAAGTAAGGTGTTACTGTGCCTTAGCTGAATTTATTTCATTAGCCCTATATTTCAGTAACCTTAATTGTTCCAGATAACTTTATATGTTTTACAATTACGTATTACTTTGCAATTACTGTAACCTTTCAACTCAATCACAACAGATCTGTCTGACAGGAATTTGAAAAAGATGTAAAAAATTTCAAGTAGAAAATAGCAGAAGCAAAATTAATTTTGAAGTAGTTTCAAAATTTTTCTAATAGTGTATCAACCAGTTTTTTAAGATGACATGGAAGAGTATTAGATTCAATAGATAGGTTAGAGAAAAAGTTGTTTGCAAATAGTTTTACTTTGGGAGAATCAATAAGATCAGACCCATACACAAGATGCAAAATGCTAGCCTTTATTAATGTCATTGTTAATTTTAAATTTTCATAAAATTAGATATTACATTTTTGAAAAGTCTCTAGAATCTAGCTTATAAGGTAAAATTAAAAATATAGTAATCTAAAAATAATAGACCTAAAGGAGAACATGAACTACCATTATGTTGGAACTATCAAGTATTAGTGAGATCATAGCATGGTTTAAAACATCCTAAGGAGAACAAGAAGAAACTGAACACAAACTAGGTTCAAAGACAAGACACAAATCAACGAGTAATTAGAATTGTCTTAATAATAAGCGTGTGTATTACCATGAAATTCAGACTTGTTGAAATGAAATTGACTTATGAAGGTGATATTTTTGATTGGTTGCTATAGACATTTTATTTAAATAATTTAACATTTAAAAGGTAATTCTTAGCCACAGTTATAAATTTTAATGCTATTCTAAGCTGTAATAAATTAATACTAGAATAGGCCTAGCATGCATGTTTTATAAACTGTAGATGTACTTTGAATAGTCAATGTTTTCTTGCACTATTTTTTGTTTTTATAATTTATCACCTAAATAATTACCTAAAACTAATTACTTTAATACTTAATTGTTTTTTAAAAAAAGATGGTTGAAAGTTCGATAAAAATTTATTCTAAAAATTACATGAATTTTAGAATAAAATTTTATCGAACTCTCTGTAACTAATAAAAGTATCTGGCTGTTAAGCAATATAATTACCCATAACAAATAAATAAAATAAATTATCAATTTTGCAGCTTCATATTGGTACTCATGCCAAATTTAGTGTATATAGAACTCATAAAAAATCTGCAACTAGTAAAATAGGTTGTTGCTAAGCAAAATTAGGTATCCATAGCAACCAAATATAAAATATTTCAACTTCATAAGAAGTGCGAATCTCATATTAATGCACAAGCTAATGATAGTGAGTATAGCACACATAAAATGTGTGCAACTACTAAAAATAGGTTAATGTTATACAAATTTAGGAATCCATAGCAACCAAATATAAAATATTTCACCTTTATAATAAGTGTGAATCTCATATTAATGCACACACTAAATATAGTGTATATATTACACTTAATAAATCTGCAACTACCAAATATAGGTTGTTGGTATGCAAACTTAGGTATCCATAGTAACCAAAACTAAAATGATCACTTTTATAAGAAGGGCTAAGGAGTAACGCTAAGTGATTAGGGTTGCCTGGAAAACAAGTCACAAAGTTGACTAATTGAGGAAGAGATTAAGAATGTAAAAAGTTATGAGCTTTAGAGATAACAAGGTCATTGGTACAACAATACAACAATAATGGCAAAGGAAAAAAAGGGCTTGGTCCATTTGGTAAGAAACAACATCAAAAAGAGTGCAGTCTTAGGAAGAAGGAAAACAATAATGAAAAGAAATAATGAAAACGTGATTTACCAAAGAGGTGAATTGAATGAAATTGGAGGTCAAAAGTGAAGTGGAGGCAAAAGCATATAAAAGAATAGTCACAGGATTCAAACTTGAGCTCAATATAAATAATTCAATAGGTTTTTGGAACTTGTGACTAATAATTCAATCAGTAATTGGAATTCGTGACAAATGATTCAATAGGTCTTTTGAACTTGTTACAAATAATTCAAGTGGTAATTGGAATTTGTGACAAATAATTCAATAGGTTTTTGGAACTTGTGAAAAACAATTGAACTTGTTTGTAAGTATAGTATGGAATTATAGAGTCATTCCAAAAAAAAACCAATCCTTTCTAAGTCACAAAGATGAAACAAATCCAATTCAAACTAAATTCACAAAGAGCAAATAGATCTGGTAAATTTTGCAAAAAGAAATATTAAACTTATAAAAAGATACTTTTAAGATCACAAATATTTGAAAAGGATAAAACAATTAAGTGGTAATGTTATTGTTTTTTTGTGTGTGAATTTGTATATCACATATCAAAAAATGCAAAAATACAAAAAAAAAAAAAATATTACCACTGTAAGTATGGTATGTGACTCCATATGTCACAAACTATACTTACAAACAAATTTAATTGTCACCAGTTTCAATTACCAATTCAATTACTTGTCACAAATTCAAGTTTGAACCCTCTAACTATTCTTTTATATGCTTCCGCCTCCACTTCACTTTTGACCTCCAATTTCATTCAAATTTTGTGTGTGTGTGTGAGGTGTATTTAATATGTGTATTATTCAATAAACAGTAAGCGTATTATTTAATAAAGGTTGCATCATTCCTGCTTATCAAACCCAAGTTGCAATGAAGGGTACTTTAAATAACAAAGTCACCTTGTGAACCACTACATCTCTTGTAAACCACTACACCTCTTGTAAACCACTGCATCTCTTATAAACCACTACATCTTTTTTTTATATACCACTACATCTCTTGTATACCACTATACCTCTTGCATACCACTATATCTCTTGTAAACCAACGTTCTAAACTGTACAAACAATAGGACATGTTTGCACAGTTACGAACATATTCCATAACAAAGAATAATGTTTATTGCAATTATTTACCAGAAATCATTAAAAGTATAAACTTTGTAAAATAAAATTTAATATAAATAAAAACAATATATCTGTTATACTAATTTATTTTAAACCAAAAAAATTAATCATTCAACTTCGATTTGTTGATAATGTAAATAAAATAAATGATTTTAATTTAATAAATTAATAAAATTTACAGTTTTAAGGGTAAAATAGCTTTTTTTTATAATTTATTTCTAATTTAATAAAGTCCTTTTTAATAATTTTTATTTCTAAAAGTTTTTTACTTGCTAGCTCTTAAAAGTCTTATTTTTTACTAAAATTTTCATTTAAATCATTTTTATTTTTGAAAGTTTTTGTTTTAAGAGTTACTGTTGAACTATTAATGTGGTGAAAAGCACCAGTACAGATTTGTTTTAAGAGTTGTTTTTCAACTATTAATGTGATGAAAAGCACCAGTACAGTTATGTTTTAAGAGTTACTGTTCAACTATTAATGTGATGAAAAGCACCAGTACAGTTTTGTTTTAAGAATTGTTGTTCAACTATAAATGTGATGAAAAGTACCAGTACAGTTTTGTTTTAAGCGTTACTGTTCAACTATTAATGTGATGAAAATCACCAGTACAGTTTTGTTTTAAGAGTTATTGTTCAATTATTAATGTGATGAAAAGCACCAGTACAATTTTGTTTTAAGAGTTACTGTTAACTATTAATGTGATGAAAAGCACCAAATACAGCTTTAAGAACTAGGAATCAAAATATGATATTTACTTGCTATAAAAATAATTTGAGGTAAAATAAAAATAGCGATTCTACATAACATATTTCGGAAACTTCGATTTAGATATGGTCTCAAAGTTACCTTAAATTTGGACCGTAGAGAAGACTTTACTTCTAAACAATATTTTTCCCGCTTCGTACATCGTTTTTATATCACGACTATTATTATTGCTTTATCACCCAAAATAATTTTTTAACCACTCATTTGGCTTAAATTTATCTGGTCTTATTTTAGTATTTAGTTAATCTTTTTGCAATATTTTTCAATATATGATTTATCCGCTGATTTTCATATTATTACTAGTATCAAGGAACTTTTATGCTATATTATCTTACATTCATTACTCAGCTTTGTTTTAATTTTCAAAGGCGCAATTTTCGTCTTTTATTATTATTCGGAGAATTTCTTATATCCTTCACTACATGTTTTAATCTTTACATTTTTGCAGTCGATATAAATATATGTTTTTTTCTACTTTCAAATATTACTTGATTTTTAGTTATGATTTTAAGATGCGCGGGTTGTTTCATTTTCTTACACTTTAGATTGGTTAACAAAATTCGAATGAAGTATCTATGACAGCGTTAGAGTTTTTTGAAGACTCTACTATGTTTTATTTTATTTTAAAAGAGTTTTTAATAGGGTATGTTGCCATTTGATTGTTTTTGGTTTATTTGTGCTGGAAGTACCTTTGTGGTTTAAATCGTTGACATATTGCATGGTCTTAGGGGAAAATTTAATAGTATTTTCTGTTTGCACACTTTAGCTGTTTTAGTTTTGTTTCTGGTGTTTTTATTTGAATTTTAATTTATAGTGCTTAGTTTTTTCTACCAGTGGAATGGTAAGTGATTTATTTAACTATTTATATTGTGCAGTAGATCAACACTTTTTATATCATATCATCAAAAAAATATTAGTGTTTTACAAATTTGGGTATGGTTGGGTTTTGGCTATTTGTAGTGAATCCTTTTTTACTGCAGTATGGAATAGGCGTAAGTCGCAGGGTAAAGCATAAGTGGTGATGACGTTTGTCTGACGGGATAAACTAGTTATAAGTGCTGATCCTCATCAAAACGCCAGTAATAATAGACGCGACTCTGAGGAAATGTTTATTACTTAATCACTACACAAATTATGTTTACACATTGGCATTAATGTTTTTTTTCCATTCTGAGGCCTTTCATTATTGTTTGCATACTTTTTATTTTTTAATGTATTTTTTGTTTTATTTATTTTATGCTTGGTGATATATTTTTTGTTTATCTTAGTTCATATTAGTATTTATATAACAATTTATTTTTCTCCTTTATTCTAGTGTACTTCATTTCTTCCCTCAGGCGTTCACTGCTCGTGTGTGACCATTCGGCAAATTTTATATATGTCAGAATTATATATATGCCAAAGTTTATAAATAAAAAATAGCGATTCTACATAACATATTTTACATAACATATAGCCAATCATAAAAAATGCAATAAAGACAGAATGGAGGCCTGGTAACCATGGAAGCATTTTATTTTTGTAATTTTAATAATGTGTTTTTGTGCAAAACTGTAAGGTTTTTTGAGGATTTTCATAAATTCCGCAAACAAATAATTTGCATAAATGATCAAATTAATTATAATGCATTTGGATGTTGGGAATTAATTATATTAAAAACTTCCATTGTAAAAAAATCCAAAGTTAAAATGAAATGTTATCTATATAAAATTATTATCTATGTAAAATTGATGACCTTGGAATGAAAACCTCAAATGTCACAAATGATCTTTTTTTCAGGAGAGCATTTAAACTGAATTTCATGGTTCCACTAATATATATGACTATCTTTTAAATGTCAAATCATAGAACCACATTTTGCGCACTAAATAAGTATAACTAATATTATTATTTAAGTATGCGTAATTAAATATTGATTAAAAAGTTAGTGACATTTGAGGTTTTTCCAAAAGATTTAAACTTTTGCTGTTTTTGCTTCAAAATACGGAGAAATTTCACTATAAAAGGAGTAATAAAAACAACAAAATTTATTATTATTTTTTTCTTTTAGTTTATAAAGTGGAAGAAAAAGATCTTATGAATATTTTTTACTTTTTTAAGTAACAAAAAAAAATAAAAATAGTTAAAAGATAAAAGCATGAAATACAAAACATTTTTAGTAAACTGAAATATTATATCGAAAATACTGTCTCAATTAAATATGAATTTTAATCTATATCAGTTAATCCCTCTCTACCTTCCTCGTCAGCATCTACCGTATCGTTTTCACGAGGCAAATTTTCATAAAAGTTGGCCTTTTGAAGATTTTGTAAGTATTTACTTAGTTTTATGACATAACTTTGCCAACATTATCACTGTCTATTTTATATATTCTGACTTGTCTTAGCTTGAAGTTTTTTCTATAATTTGCCCTAAAGTAAGGCTTAAGCATGTCTTTTATATTAAAAAAAGTCTTCCTGTTTTGGTTTTTCGGGGATGAGGGGTTTTGGTGTTTTCCTTACTTCGAGGACAACCTTATCCCAGCCCTCGGGGATGTCTGCCAAGATTCTTTTTCTGGCATTGCTAAACAGATGTAAATCTGTATCATTTGGCAAATAGGAGTGACCTCTTATAGGAAAAATATGAACTACACAACCAATTTTTTTAAGTACATGTACTACCATATACCAAAACCAAACCACAACAAAATTCTTATTTTATCCAGAACACCCGTCACTCAAAGTATTTAAGGTTTTTGTACCCTGTGGTAAATATTTATTTAACCAGTGGAGCAACATTGATGTTACTTCATTTTGCCCACGTTTTGCCACTTCTTCATAATAAGAATACATGAATACATCATTTCGAGCTATATCATGTATCTTAAATACATAATATTACAACTGCCTAGAATAGAATACAGCATTTGTAACCATATTTTGCAAAGGCAAATTTTGCATGAAGTCAAATGATATGGCAGTTATATCAGTAGAAGAGCTCGCTAGTAGTTTTAAACGTCGCTTTTTATTTGTAAACTTTTTGCGCTCTTGCCAAATGGAGCTTGTGTTCTATCTCCAGTTTTTGTTTGTCTTCTTCAAGAAAATCAAAAACTTGAAGTTTTGTTTTAACTGAATCACAGTATGAACATGTATCGCTGCGAGGAGATCCAAAGGATAGATTGTATTTGGTTGTAAAAGTTCTGTAGTATGTAGCATATTTTAATTGGATTTTGTAAAATTGAAAGAAGAGTTCGTGCATTTTTTTTATGCCTAATGTCTCTGGAAGGTATCTTACATTTTTATTTTTGGTAAAAGAATAATGGCTTTCAAGGCCTTTGAAGGATTGAATATGAATGAGCTGTATCATTTGATCAGGTTCAGCATGTGGGCGAATATTATGTTTTCCTCTTTTATCTTTCGGGGCTAATCCTGTACTTGTGATGTGATTTTGAATACGTCTCAGTCGAGGATGAGAAATACCATGAATTGATAAAAATGCTTTCATACAAATCTCATAGCTAAGACCATAATTTGAAGATTTTATCTAAAACAAATAAGAATAATTTTTATTAAGAATGATGAGGACTTGTATGTATTTTATAAGACGCATCAGGAATAATAATACTGACTTTATACTTGTTAGATGCTGGATGCATGTAAATATCATCGTTAATAGGAATTACATCTTTCAAGTTCCTTTTTATTCTTGAACGTCTTTTTTTTATGTTTATCACTTCAATACAACCAGGTAAATAAACACCTTATTCATTTTTAGTTTCCACTTTGTAAAACATATCGAATACTTCCGCTCTGATATCTGCATTCACTCTTTCAAAACAGTGTAATTTCTAGCACCTAAATTAACCAAGTATACACAATTAAAAAGAAGTTTAATTTTTTATTTTGAATAAATTTCTCAAGGAAAACTTGTTCTACAAAAGTTATTATATATAAAATGCATATATATATATATATATATATATCAAAATTAAATCAATATATTTTTACTTTAATAATAACTGTATATATATACAATCGTGCGGGACATTTACAAACAGTTATAAACTGATGACGTGTAAAGACCTATGATGGTATAAATTATAGCATAATAATGATAATAATAAGTAATAATAATAACATTAATAGTGATAAGTGGTAATAACAATTTTAAATAGAGTAATATAAAAAGTATAATCTGAATATATATTTTACTATATACAGATATATATTTTACTATATATTTATCTATATATATAATATTGATAATCATTAATAATAATGCAAAATAAAAAATATAAAAATCATAATAACATCAATAACAAAAAAAAACAGGTAAAAAGAAGGAAAGAAAATGGAGAGAAGTTTAATGACTTGAAAAGAAAAGTCAAAGAAGGAGTAGTCCTGGGAGAGTTTTGTTATGTACCAGAATATTTTAAGCATGAGTATTTTATGAGGAAATAGAAATATTGAATATGCATTAAAGTATAATAAAAAGAATTGATAAAAAAAAAAATTGTTATAAAGAATTAAGCGGGGCGATTGCACAGAAAATAGTTTATTGTTTATTAATTACATATTTCATGGTTTTGAAACAATGCCACAAATTTTAGAGCCATATAAACTGTACAGGATGATGAAAATGAGGGTATTTGGTTGTGACTAAATGAACTTTTATATATTTTTATGCTTTATTTTTAAAGTTTTATATATTTATTTTTATTTTATGAGTTTTATATTTTTATTTTTATTTTATGAGTTTTATATTTTTATTTCTATTTTTTGGTTTTATATTGTTATTGTTATTTTTTATTTTTATTTATGAGTTTTATACTTTTAGTAAGGTAAGTGTGGGTATTAAGGCCCGGCGGGTAATAAGGCCCACTAATCCAAACTTAGGGAAAAAATAAATTGTGAAACTTTTTTTCGACATTAAAATATTAGAGTTATCTGGTTTTATCACTGGCAGCAAAAAAAAATCAGCATTTCTTTACATTTTCATTTTTTTAGGTGGGCCTTAATACCCATACTTACCTTATATAAAAATTTAATTATAGAGAATAGCTTGGCGGTGATTGCATAACTGATAGTTCATTGATTTTTTTTATTAAGGATAAACTTTTTTACATGGGTTATGAAGGCATTTCTATTTGTTATTTTAAAAAAAATTTTTTTTAGTTTCAATAGGAAAAGAGTTCCAACAGTGAATTGATTGAGACTTTATTGACTTTATACCATACTTATGTGTTTGTTTTAAAGGCATAGAGAGACTACAATAAGATACAGTCCTAAGTTTATAACTATGAATATCATTTGTGAATTTAAAGTAGCTAGTGAAGCAGCTGGGCTTAATATTGTGAAAAATGTCCCATACAAGAACACAGTTTGATAAGTAGATAACTTCGTCAAGCTTTAAAATTTTAGAAAGATTATATAGTATGTCAGAAATAAAGTGAATTATTTTTAAAGATTTATTCTGGAGATTTAGAAGGTTTTTTTTATAATTAATTGAATTTATTCCCCATATCTGACAACCATAGCGTAGATGGGAGTTAAAAGTAGCATGCCAAATATTCACAAGGGTTTCGTAGTTCACAAAATGCCTTATTTTGGTAAGCATTCCATTTGCTCGACTTAGTTTGTTTGAAATGCGTTTAATTTGTTGAATGAACAAAAGATTTTCATCTAATAATATGCCCAGATATTTTATTATATCTACAATATTTAGTTTTTGGCCACTAATTCTAAAATTAAGTTTTTTGGTAAATTTTTTGCCTTGACGTTTAAATAGAACTAATTCAGTTTTTTGATATTCAAAGATATTTTGTTTGATCGCAACCATTGAACCAGTGATGCCAGGTCATAATTTAGGTACTTATTTAGTGTTTTTAAAGACTTATTTACTATCGCAAGGTTAGTGTCATCAGCAAAATGGTACACCTTTGAGTATTTAATACAAGTGTTTAAATCATTTATGTAGATAAGGAAAAGAAGGTGACCCAGAGTTGAACCCTGAGGAACTCCTATAAACGTAAACTTAGTAGTGAATGAGATATTATCAATAGTAACACTTTGTGGACGACGGTTTAGATATGACTTAAACTAGTTCAGAGCAATTACCCTTACACCATAATGATACAGCTTTGATAATAGAATTTCTCAATCAATCAATAATTTATTTCTGAAATAAGATTTCACTCTCAAGGATGTTTACAAATAGTAAATTTACTAATATAAAGTGAACACATGCTAATGTTAATAATATCTAATTCAAATAAATATAATGCTAATTTTCATAATATATAATAAAAATAATAAACTTTATAACATAAAAATAACGGTGTTAATAATAACTTTATAACATAAAAATAACGGTGTTAATAATACCACTAATAATAATAACAATAATAATATAATAATAATAATAATAACAGTAATAACAACAACAATAATAACAATAATAATAATAACAATAATAACAAAAATAATAATAATAATAATAATAATAACAATATTAATATTAGTAGTAATAGTTAAGAGTAGTTAATAATAGTAACGTTAATATTTATAGAAATAACAATAAGCAATAGTAATGACAACAAAATTTATAATAGAAATGAAAAAAAAATAAAAAAAAATAAAAAAATAAAAATTAAAAAAATACTAAAGACAACAAAAATTGATTATAGAAATTATAAACACTAACTATATTTTTTTAATAAAAAGTAAAATAATCTAGTTTTAAAGGTTGAGAATGAGTTGAGAGCTTTTAGTTCATAAGAAAGGTTGTTCCAAGTTTTAATGCTTTGATATTTTATAAATTTATGTCCGTATTTATGAGAGCAGTGTTTAGAGACAGACAGCTTTAAATTACTATTGGAACAAAGGTGATAACGAGTGTTGGCACTTTTGGAAAAGAAATTGATGAAAATTAAAGGTAGGTTATTGTGTTAGTGGTTCCAGACAAATTGGCAGTTTGAAAATTGAATATAGTCACATAGTTTTAATACTTTAGAAGTTAGATAGAGCACATTAGAATTAAATTTAATATTTTGAAAAAAAATAATTTTTAAAGCCTTGTTTTGGAGGTGGGATAACCTAATAAAAGCTTGTTGATGGGGCTGCCCCCATACTTGGCATGCATATATAACATGTGAGCCAAAAATAGCATGGTATATGTTCAAAAGTGTTTCAAGATTAACATAATGGCGAACTTTGGCCAACATACCATTAGATCTACTTAGTTTCATTGCTAAGTCTTCACAGTGGGATAAAAAGGAAAGATTTGAATTTTTATACCAAGATATTTAATTGAGTTAACAGGTTCAATTTTTTTGCCACTTAATCTAAAGTTCATATGTTTATAGATTTTTGTTTTATTTGATTTAAAGACAATAAGTTCAGTTTTATTAGAGTTTAGAAAAGGTTTGTTGGAGCGAAGCCACTGAACTAGATTGGCAAGATCATGGTTAATGTTTTTGTTAATTTTTTTTAAGGATTTATTAATTAGCCTTAGGTTAGTGTCATCAGCAAAGTGGTAAACAGTAGCAAACTTAATGGACGTATGAAGATCATTAATATAACGAAGGAAAAGCAGTGGTCCCAATACTGAACCCTGTGGAACACCATTAAACCAGTGACAAGTTTTTTTAATATATCATCAGGTACTAACACAACTTTTGATGCAGGTGCTAGTACTTCGCAAGATGTTTCAGAAAAATTGGTAGATATTTTATCAGACCAGTCTGAAACATCTTTAGCGTCTTTATCTTTTGATGTTTCAAATTCTGAAGTTTCTGCTGTCCTATTACCGGACAGCCATGAAAAAGATTTTGAAATGAATTTGTCTCAAGAGTCTTCGTTAGCTTCTAATGATTTTGTTTTAGCTTCGAATCCTCAATTGCATGAAGCACAACAAGACATAACTGATGTGGTTATTGTTTCCGACGACCCGGCGTTATGGCCTATTTCGTTTAATGAAAGAGAAAGAGTAATTTATTGTTTGAAATTAACAAAGTTGATTTATTGGCATGATTTATTGTTTGAAATTAACAAAGTAAGTAAAGTTATGCAGAATCCCTCGGCAGATATTTCTGTTATGATAAAATTGGTGGAAACTACGAAAATTTTTTTAGAATCATTCAGAAGTGATGAATCATTTGAAGCGATTATTAAAATATCTGAAGAAATAGCTATAAAATTAGGTACTGAGCCAGTATTCCCTCAAGTGCGGCTTAGCCGAAAAAGACGTTTTTTTGATTATGATGGAACTGATACACCTCTAAATGGAAAGTCTAAATATAAAGTAGATTTTTTTAATGCAATAATTGATGTTGCATTAGTAAGCTTAAATGAAAGATTCAAAATGCTTGATTCATACAATTAGGTTTTTTAACCCGTACCATATTAGGTTTAACCCGTACCATATTAGGTTTTTTAACCCGTACCGAAAAAATGCGAAGTTTAGATGCAAATAAATTGTTGAATGATTGTAAAAATTTAGAAATATCACTGAGAAATCCTAGCACAGAAGAATCGGACATGAGTCATGAAGAGTTATACTCGGAAATAAATACATTTTTAAGAATGGAAGCTTCGGCGGAATCAAAAGATGCACTGGAAATTTTGAAGTATATTACTGCAAATTCTGTAATCGAAATTTTTCCAAATTTATTTATTGCCCGACGAATTTTACTAACTTCCCCTATTTCAGTGGCAAGTGCAGAGAGGTCATTTTCCAAATTAAAACTCATAAAAAACTATTTACGTTCCACTATGGGTCAAGACCGCTTATCTGCATTAGCTTTAATTTCCATTGAAAATAAAATAAGTCGGTCATTGGACTGTTCTGATTTAATTGATGAGTTTGCGTCTTTAAAAGTCAGAAAGGTTAAGTTTTAAGTCAATGTAATCAATCCTCCTAAAATCTGCGAAAAAAATAAATGGTATCGCATTTTGAGTAGTCTTATTAGTGCATCTTCATCCAAAATAAAAAAATACTTAATGTACATTTAAAACCTATGTGCGTTTTTCGCTTCGTTACGTTCTAATAAATATCCAAAACACAATAGAACACAAGAATTAAAAACTCAACTAATATAATAGAAAACTTGCCTATGGCCTCGCATATGGTAAATCCGCCACTGTTTGTAAGTGTGTGTGTGTGTGTGTGTGTGTGTGTGTGTGTGTGTGTGTGTGTGTGTGTGAGTTTGTGTTTGTGTGTGTGCGTATGCAAATTACAATATATATGTATATGCAAATATTTATAAATGTATATGCAATATATATAAAAAGTTAGGTTGGTCAACGAATCCTTACATATTTTTAAACAAGTTTCTGTTGTTAGAAATTAGTTTACTTAGCAAAATATTTTGTAATAAAAAGCCTTTTAATTAAGTTGCCTTTTCTTTAATATTGATACTATAAGTAATTTTCTTGAAATATATAAAAGAAGAAATTGTAAATGAAAATAGGAAATATTAACAAAATCTCCATCTTTAAAAAAGTTGTACAAACAAATATGCTTTTAGAAAACAAGAATATTCTCTGGTTTTCTTTAAAAAAAATATTATTTTGATTTTTAAATTTTCAAAATAAATAGTCGTATTTAATTGCATTACAATTAGCCAAAATGAGCTTTGCGAGTTTTTTTGCTTCCAAAAAGTTCGATAACTGCATCAAAGTCTAATTTACTTGTAAGAGGCGTCTCAATTGGCAGTCTCCCCAAATTATAATGTTGATCTTAACACATTGTTGAACGTAAAATATTTTTATATTCAACTCATTTACTCCAAAGTTTTTTAAACATTTATTAACAATTGTCTGACGTTTTTAATGTATTTTTGAGTAATTTTTAGTAAAATTTTTTAAAAACGTGATAAAAAAGTGATAAAAAAGAAAAAACCAAAAGCTTGCATGAATAAATAATATTAAAACGTATTCTAATCGATTCACTAAAATAAATTACAGTAATTCGAACTTAATGTAAAGAGTCACTCAAAATAAGTTACTCAAAAACTCTATAAGTTTTATTCGCATAAATTTGCTAAAAACAAGCCTCAAAAAAAAAAAAAAAGGAACCTTATAAGTCCAAGGGTTTATCACCAATTTCACTAATTGACACAAAAGGGCTCAACAAGTGCAAAAAAAAAAAAAAAAAAAATTAACAATCTGTTATCATCACCAATGTCATAAAAAATAAATTTGAAACTGTATCTAAGTGAGGAAATAAACAAAAAGCGTATTTTTTAAAAAAAATAAATAAAAATGTTTTAAATGCACTTTTTTTGAAGTCCTATTAATGTATATTTTAAGCACTTTTTTTGGCAACAAGTTTACATTCATTTAAAATTGAATTCTAGTTGTTTCTCAATAATAAGAGGTCATCAATTTTTAAGTTTAAAACCTCCACATCTAAAGTTACATCTCTGGCTTGCAGAACTGTGCAATGGTTGTTAAAAACTTAAATTAGGTGCTCGTGAGTATGATGCACTCAAATGAACCCAAGTATTTTTCAATACTTTTATTATTTGATCGAGTCTCGGCAGTCACATTTAGCCTTTAAAGTCTCTTTAAAGTCACATTTAGCCTTTTTAAGTCTTGGGTAGCACTTTATAAACCAGGAGTATGTTCTGCAAAAGGTTTAACACTGTCCTAGCTGACCAACGTGTATCTGACATGTTATGCAAAGAGCATTCAATGTTTTCTCATAAAATTTGCCATCTTTGCGGGCTAGAGCTGAAAAAGTTATAAATCTTTTGCGCAACACCAAAGAAGTTTATAACCTCTTCATAACACTCTGTGGTATAGATACCACTTAGATTTAAGCTATGACAAGCACATGGAGATAAAACTGACAATGGTTTCTCTTTAATAATATCTGCTTGAGCTACCTTATACTGGTTGTTTATGTTGCTGCCTTTGTCATAACCTTGATCGCGACAGTCTACCATTGTGTATATTGTGATTTTTAAAATCACTGCAAATTAATTCGGCAATGGCTTTTCCCGTTTTCTGATTAAAGTCAACAAACTCTAGAAATCGCTCTTAAACTTTCTTCATTTAACTAAACATATTGCAATATAAATATAGTTTGTTCCATATGTGCTGAATTAGGGGTTGCATCAACAAGTATTGAATATTATCTTGCTGCTTCTCGTTCACTTAGAAAAACGTCTTATACTTTTTTGGCACAACACTCTATAAACTTATTTTGAATTTTCGGTAAAAAGGTAATTTACTTGTCGTCTTCTCTTTAATTTTTGCAACTTCATAACTTTAATTTGCAACTTCATAACTTTGCTCAGATGTTCTTAAACTTTGCTTCAGATGTTTAAGACACAATCATAATGGTTCATCAATTCTAATATGCCTAAAAAATTTCTATTTGCTATAACGCCAACTAAATCTCCTAATCCCAAACCTCCTTATCCCAAACCTCGTTTGGCTAGTTTGACTAACCCTAACCCTAACCTTTCTCCAAATCCCAAACCTTGTTTGGCTAAAAACAGTGTGACATCTAAAATTGGAGAAAAACCTGTTTCCAGTGTGATGCCTGATTTTTAATGTTCTGAAGAAGCATAATATTGAAAGTGGAATCAGAGTCAATACTGTTTTCCAATTGCCGCCATTTAATATAACAATATTTATGGTTGCTGCTGTTTTGATGCTCTAGAATTTTGTCGTGTAATGTTTTCCAATTCCTTTGAAAACAATACCCAAATATAGTGATTAAGCGTGAGTCCACAAGTCTACAATTTGTTCAACAAGGTTGTTGTTATTACTGAAATTAACTTTTACATGATGATATTGATTTTCTAAATTTTTCTCTTTTGAAGACACTGAAAGTTCATAACTTTGAGTTTATTTTTCCTTTTTTGAGTTCCAGATTTGTGATGGTAGTTTATTTTTTATTAGACTACTAAATAAGATTTTATATTTATTAGCATTAATTGTCATTCCAGTAAATAAAACATTTTGTATATGATTGATATGAATATATCGATGTATTAAAAAGCAATATGTGTAACAAGTTTTCTTAAACATTAGCGTAGCGAGGGAAGACCATCGAAAAAATGGCTCCGGGCGCAAAGGCTTCAAGGGGCCCAAAAAAATTGGGGAGCAAAAGATAAAAAAGGCAACTTTAACATAAAAAGTTTCTCAAATTTTATTGTAAAAAAAGGCGCTTTTTCACTTTTGCACCGGTTGCAAAAAATCTTCGTCGATGTTCTTTAGCGTCGTATATTTTAAAAATAGCAATTTTTATTATTGAATATTTTATACATTATAAACATGAGTTTCCAATCATCCGCTTTTCTAAGGGAACGGGTAAGGAAACAGAAAAATAATCACGTGAGCATGCGCAGTTTTCCTTTGGACAATTGATAAGCTGTTGTTATGCATGCTCACGCGATTATTTAAATCGTTTTTACAGATCCACTCTTTTCCATTGAATTTTCTGTATTTTATGTAAGCAAAATGACTGATGTTAACAAAGTTTGATACAAAAATACGCCTTTTCTTTCCCGTTTCTGTAGAAAAACGGATGAGTGAAAACTTGCCTTAACAAAAATCCATATACAACTGATAAATTTATAACATAAATATAAACTAAACTGTAGAATCAAATAGACACTCTTTAACACTCATTGATTTTTATTTTAAAATACCAAATTATTTTAAAATAAGTGATTTAAAGTAAAAGATCTTAAACTTAAAGTACTTACCCAGGACAAAAAGTTCTATAGAACTTCTATAAACTTTTGAAACATATGGTCTATAGAAATTTTATAGAATTCTATAAAATTTATATAGACCATATGTTTCAAAAGTTTATAGAAGTTCTATAGAACTTTTTGTCCTGGGTAAACAATAAAAACTATACTTGCTACCAAATAATGTGTTCGAAGTATTTTCTACATAATTTTTTTTTTATATATTTCCTTTTGGAAAAATTTCCGAATAAAAACTAACTTATAATATTGTTTTGACCAACAAAACTGAAGTATACAGTTTGTTTAAAATAAATGGAATTTGTATTTATTTTGTATATATAAATGCAATTTGTTTAAAAAAGCAATTATAATACTTTATAATTCATAAGTCAAGGCCCTTGAACATAGTTGGGCCCCAGGAAAGTGTACCCCTCTATACGACCATGTTAGTGTATTTTACAAATAAAGTGCTCAATGTTCTTAAAGAACAGAGCCATAATAAATTAGTAAAAAACACTTATCTAACTTTTTTCTTCAACTTGTAGTTTCACCATTGTCGGATTATCAGGAATAGCATATTTGTTTAAAATAAATGCAAATTATATATATATATATATATATATATATATATATATATATATATATATATATATATATATATATATATATATATATACCTATATAATGTATATATATATATATATATATACATATATATATATATATATATATATATATATATATATATATATATATATATATATACATATTTGTATATATATACATATTTGTGTATATATATATATATATATATATATATATATATATATATATATATATATATATATATATATATATAATATATAATAATATATCATTCTTAGTAAACCAAAGGTGCAGATTGCAAGTTATTTATTACAGCTATCATTTCTTTGATTTAAGTCTTTGGTTCAACAAATATTATCACAAATTCTTTTTCGGATACGAATGTAACAAAAACAGTTTATTTTATTTTAACGCGCCAAGTCAATTATATATAACTAGATGTCCAACTTTCGGGATTTTATTGGACAAAAAATGAAGCCGCTTTTTTTTGTTTATAACAATTGTCCGCCATTTGTACATAGGGCAAAAGCTGAAGCCGAAGTGTCGAATTAAAGTTAAAAATGCAATTCAAAACTTCCCAATAAATTAAAGATAATTCAATAATAAATTTTAATAATTATAAAATACTTATAAAAGTTTTTTTATGAGCCTATGTTTATTAAAAAGTTTTTTAATTCATAAAAATGCTTCAAAAGCGTCTGTCGTTTTACTTTTCTATTCAAAACTTTAATCCTTTTTTAATTGTAAATAAATTAGGGAATCATAAATTTTTAATTTACAATTATTATAGTTTCTGCTTAACACTTTTACGTAAAAAGTATTTAAGTTTAAAATATATTTACTTCATTTAAGAAAAGAAAAGTTAAAAATAATTGTTTACAAATTTAATTCGCCATTTGTAAAAAGGGCAAAAAGTGGCTTCACTTTTCGGATCGATGGATAGACTCAATCCATGAGGCATCTAAAATTCTAATTGTTCTAAATTTTTCTTACAAAATATTTACTTTTTTAATTCTTACTTTTATTACAAAATATACAGAAAAGCGTTATTTGTAGTATATCTGAAGCATGTTGTTTTTCAGCAACAGCATTTAACAAATCCTGGTCAATAACTGTAAAAATAGAATCAAGCTGGTCTTGATGCATCTAAAAAATGGGCTCATAATGATTCAAATCTTCTGAACTTTTAGCCGTCATTAAAGTTTGTTTTGCACCTTATTTACGCGGACCACCCGATTTTCAACTGAAACAATGAAAACAATTAATTTGTTGTTGTTGTTGTTGTTGTTGTTGTTGTTGTTGTTGTTGTTGTTGTTGTTGTTGTTGTTGTTGTTGTTGTTGTTGTTGTTGTTAGACTATTATATTTACTTTCTAACTACAAGTTTAGTTTTGTTTTCAGTAATGATTATCTATGAATAATTTCATTTATGACGTTAAATAAATTTTCATTTTTAATGGACCAAGACGAAGGGTTCTTATTTTTGATTAAAAGTTGGTTATCAACAATAATTTTAAATTCAGTTGATTTTACCCTAGGTAGTCAACCTTGTTTATTTAGATTATTTAGTATTCTTAAATCTATATACTTAATTAACAAAAATACTTTTTTTCTTCTTCGCATCAAAAAAATTGATCTAAAAATTCACACGTGGGTTCATAATGTGTATATCTTGGATTCCAGTTCACAACATTTACCTTCTGATGACTAATGCCGTAAATATATATGTATTTCATTCAAAAACAGTGATTTCTATGTCTATTTTGCTTGAAACTACTATTTAAAATGTAATTTAGACATATAGTTGTAAACTGGAATTTGAGATCCAAATGAAATTTATCTTTATAAGTAATAACATTGGTAGTTAAGGAAACCGTCATTTAGTCTATCCAGCTGATTCTTTCTAGTTTTTGAACTAGTTTTTTAAATAAATTGAATTTCAATATCTATATAACTTTTAAAGAGCAGATTTTATGAAAAAACGCATGATTTTATAAAAAAACGCATGGTTTACACTTTAATGAAAATTAAAAAAATAAAAAATAAACTTATATTTATAGCCCTAATTCAATGCTAAAGATGGCAATTTTTTGCAACTTTCATAACAATTAAAAAATTGCGGACGTTTTGAACTAAGATTCGTATTTCTTTAAAAAAAAGCTTTTTTTTAAGGCAACAAAAATCACCGTGGATAAAAAATCAGCTTTTTTAAAAATGCCCAAGCTGAGTTATTGTAAAAATAATTTAGCGACAAAAGTAAAATACCCTAAAATAACATGTGTTTGAACCTTAAAGTGGGCAAATTATTTATGTTTTTTTAATCAAATTATTCGAAAAGAGCTTATTTTAGACTTCTAGAAACAATGAAAATCAAGATGGAGACATTTTTTCTATGAACAAAAAGTATTAGGTCAATATATCGATTTTTTAAAATATACGATTTTGTACTAAACATAAGGATTTATCATACTGCATTAGAAATAAACTTTGTTCTACCAAAAAAATCGAAAATTTTTATATTCAAAAATATATTTTTAATATTTGCTTGAGTTATTTCAAAAAAATAAACAAATCAGCAAAATGTGAAGCGCAATATTTAAAGTGGTGCATTACTACAAATAAGTAAGTTTTTTGACTAAATTCATTTTTAAAACTTTTTTGCAATTTGATTTTATAACAATTTCGTTTTTAAGGGGCAGCCCATTGATTAGGTCAACAAATTTCTGGCAATTTTTATGTTTTTTAATGTGAAATTTTGATAAGATCTTCAAAATCTTTTTTCACATATCAAGTTTATAATTTTAAGTTGTTAAACTACGATTAATAATTGCAAATTTTTATAAAATAATATAATTAATCATCTGTAAATCATGAAACTTATATATTGTTATTGCATGGATAATGGTAGCATTATTGTATTCCTAAATAATTTGACTTTGCATTTTAGAAAAATGTTTTACGTTAAATTAATAATTTTTAACCCTTAAACCGTATCAAATGTAAAATTTGTACTTGATTCTACGCAGGTAAATAGTAAGGCAAGTATTCTGATGTTATGGCAGAAAAAAAAAAAGAAGAGAATTTATTATTTCGTATCTAGCCTTCTTTTGTGTGTTAATTTACCACCTCAAGGCCGTAAAAGCCACAACAGTCGAGGAGGCTTCTTTAGTTGTTGATTCAACCCTCTCTCAACTCTATAACTCTGAAACACAAACCATGACGAACAAGACCGCTACGCGGATAAACAAGTTGAGCACGGTACTACCAGGGACGTGGTGGTGATCGAACTCGTAACTTCTCGATTATGAGGCGAGCGCTCTACCACTACACCACTACTGTACTACCGTTGAATAACAACCTAGACGGGTATTAATCGACGATTTTAGCGGTTTTAATCTATGTTTAGCACAATAATAATAAAATGTGACCTCCAACTTAGTTTACTATTTCTTACTATGTGAATGTTTTAAATAAAAACAGCATTAAAGAAATGTTAATGAAACGACACACTTCATGCTACACTAAAACTTTATTTTGAAAATAAGATCAAAATATCTTTACACAATATAAATAGCAAAATAAAATAACAAGGTTTTAAAGTCCTTTTGAAAAAATTTAACTTGGTTGAAACTTGGGCATTTTCGGAAGAAATTCGATTTTTCCACATGAATTTTTAAGCCTATATAGTATAGAAATATAGTATAATATAAATGGTATCATAAAATTGCAACTAATATAAAAAAAAACCAAAAAAAAACCCTGCTTTTGTTCCATAAGAGCACTTAATAAATACATTGATCAATGTATATCAATAAATTGATTTACAAAATTAATTCTAAATGTGTGCCAGAAGGATTTGAATTTTTAAATCATATAAATGTTAAAAATGTTAAAACAGCCATGGTATCAGCATACCAGAATGCTGATACCATGGCTGCAACTGCAACAATTGTATGTAAATAAAGAACTGACTTTATTAACTGTACGTATTAACTACATCTTGTATCAATAACCCTAGTTGATAAAATGAATAATTGATGACAGTAAGAAAAAAATAACTACAAAGTGAGCAAAACAAATCATCATGCCAATAACATAATAAAGAACAAGTAATAGTTGACCTAAATTTGCCAATTGTATAACTTTAGACATCAAAAGACACTACAAAAATAAAATAAGTAACGAACTTTTTATATATTAACTAAAACATAAAGCATAAAAACATAAACAAACCAACAATAAAAAACAAAAAAACGTATTTATGTATATTGATTGAATTTAAATATTCAAATAAGTCATAAAAACAAAAACAGCAGAAAAAGTAGTATACTTTCACAACAATGATAGTACTAAAGGAACACCTTTTATAACAGTATAACACAGTAACAAAAGAAAACATCTTTACCATTCTCAATACATTTCAGGTAATGTAGATCACAATCATTTTCATGAGCAACTCTATGCACTAACAATGGCGCATCATCTTTACATAAACTATTAAAGAGTGAATCATAAAACTGAACACACTTCTAATGTAAAACAACATCAGGACACATTACTTAGAAACACCCAATATGATTTTCTAACATTAATCATTTGCATAAAACTGTAACTTTCTGAAAAATCACCTAAATTAAAACAACTAAAAATGCACAAAACTCAGATATTTTAAACTTGGAAACTCAAATATTTTAGAAAACTGATATAAAAACAAACTTTGTGCTATATCAATCAAGGTGTCATCAAGCTAGCCAGATGAGTCTCTTAAAATATCTAAGGCCTTGTCTTTAGACTGTATTGACAAACTTTAAAGAAAACTTTAGAAAAATTTGAACTTCGATAACGCCTTTTTAAAATGATACTATCATTAACAAATAGCTTTACCATTTTTCAAAGCTTTACCATTACCAGTTTAAACTCTGAACCTTTTTCTCGTTGATTGGTTTGAGGAAAATAAGCAGACTTTATCAAATAATTTAAAATTTTAGAGTTTTTTGAAGAGTACCAAAAATCTATAAAATAATGTAGTTACATAAATTGTTAATTTTTCAAAATATTCACTTCAATGATCAGTAATTGTAATAATATATTTTTGTCCAAGTTTTGTTAAGGCAAGAGATCCAATCCTTCAAGTCGGCTTGGTGTCATGCGAAAACACGGAAATAGCAACCATTATGATTCGGGGGAAAACAAACAGAGTTTTTAAGTTAAACAGTACAACAAGACAATTGATAAAGAATAAAAGACTACCATGCCAAAAATTTAAGTATAAACAATTGTAAAACACAATATTTTAAACAAAAATTTGTTTTGAAATTTTAAATATTTTAAGTTGATAGATAGTGAATCTATCCTTTCAAAGCCAATGCATGCATTTTCATAACTTTGCTGCCGATTTCAAAATAATCTTATTGCTTCTTTTTTTTCTTTCTTAAGGCTAAATATTACACATGGTGTAATATTTAGTCTTAAAAAATATAACTCACATTAAATGTATCTAGAGAAGTTTATAAACCTATCTGCCAATTAACCTTTTATATTACGTGTACCATATACAACTTATTTAAGTTATGTAAGTTTGGTGAGCCATTTTCCCTGATTTTCCCCTGATTTTTTTAAATTTTAACCTAGTTTCCCTAAAAATCCACTGATTTTTTACAGATATCTGAATTCCCTGACTTTTCCCTGATCTGGCAGATCTAACACCCTAAGCCTAAGCCTTTAAGCCTTTCATACGCGATTGTAAAAAGTTAAATCAATTTCTTGTAGTTTTAGTTTAATGCTATTAATCAAAACTTGCTCTGTTGAAGCTTGCCAATCTCCCTCGTAAACCTTCTGTGCCAAATGTCCCCAAAATTTTCAATTGGTCGTGCTTGAGGCACATTTGGGGAATTGGATTCTTTATCAACGTAGTAGACATATTGGTCCATCCAATTCAGAGAATCTTTAGAGTAATGAGAACTTGCTAAATCTGGCCAAAATAAATAGTTAAAGTCTTCATGATACTTGTGAATAAATGGAAGAAGTCGTTTTTCTAAACATTCATTAATATAGATTGATGAATTGATCGCATCAGACTTGGAAGTGCGAAACAATGGCTCGGACATACCACGGTCAGATATGGCTATCCACATTAATAATTTTTTTGGAAATTTCTCTTTTCTTATAAAACGAACACTTTCTGGGCATGTCTTTTTGTTGTTTGTGTAGTATCCAGAATTTCCAGGCATGTTGTCCCCTGCAAAACAAAAGTATTTTTCGTCATCAATGACTAGAAGCGATTTAATGTTATAGAGTTGGTTAACTAGTTTTCTGCTTCTTTTGTTTGCCTTTATTTGTTGTTCTATAGTGTATTTTGGAGTCTTTTCACGTTTTCTATAATTAATATTCATTTTTTTTAACTGACGACCAATTGTCGATTGATTTACACCGAATTTAATACCTATTTTTCTCTGACTGACCCCTTTTCGATTGTTGACAAGTCTCGTTAATTCGGCTTTCTTTTCTCTAGTCCAGGATGTCGGACAACCAGGGTGCTTTCTATCAGAAAACCATTGAACAGTTTCAAGTCTTTTTAGGTAATCATATATTATACTTCGAGCATATCCTTCCTTTTCAAAATGATTCACGATTTTTTTTTTTTTTTATATAAGGTTTATTTACAAAAAACATTTTTAGTCGCTTTCGAAAAGATTCTCGTTCAGCTGCATTTAACCTCATTTTACCACAAAATCTAATTATTATGCTCAAATAATAAAATTAGGATTTGTCCGATAAATTCCGCATCACCCGTTACTGATACTGCATCCCTGCATGACGCTATGGTAGAAGAAGAAACAGATACCATATTAGTTCCTAATGCAGTACTACAAGTAGGGCCGGCTGAACAGCATGGCCAAGCACCTTTTGGCCACAGGCGCCGCTTCAAAGGGGGCGCCAAAAGAATAGAAAATTCAAAATTCGAAAACAAGAAAAAATTAAGAATAAATATTATTTAAAAATAAAATAGTTTTTAGGTTAAGATTTCAATTTTATAAAAAATTTTTTGAAAGAAAATTTTCCATAATCGTGGGAACTCTAAAAAACCAGTTTATACAGTACTACTGGTATAATCCACATTGAACAAGTTTTTGTCTATAAAGCAAACTCAAATCAATGCATGTTACATTTTTTACTCTTTACAAATTTTAGTGAACAAAAAAATGTTTCAAAAGAGGATATAAAAACAACCATCATGTTTAGAAAGAAAAAATTATGAGGAGCTCAAAACCTAAAAAGAAAACAAGAAAAAGATGTTACCCTGTTAAAGTATAAGGGAAGTTTGGAGAAGTATTTAAAAACTTGCTCAGAAGTTGTGTCAGTACCATCTATTAATTCCAAAAGTATTCAAAGCATTTAGGTAAGAAAACCAAACATTTAACAATTCATCATATATTAAATTTGACTAGAATATCATTAAAAAATTTAAGTAAGCAGTAAAAATTTAAGTAAGCAGCCAAATGGGCGTCGTCATTGAGTCTACAACATACGCAGTTGAACCAGAAATCACTGATAATTACTTGGATGTTGGAAGCTGCCCTAAAAATACAGTGTCACTGACAGATCTACAGGTCATTATTGGTCC
Source organism: Hydra vulgaris (assembly GCF_038396675.1). Lineage (NCBI taxonomy): Eukaryota > Metazoa > Cnidaria > Hydrozoa > Anthoathecata > Hydridae > Hydra > Hydra vulgaris. Next base: position 8,799,135 of record NC_088921.1, on the reverse strand, counting down.
AATTCAAATAATGGATTTTGACTTTCCTTTCACTGGTCAAGAAGGAAGAAAGCGAAGATTTAATATAAGTCATTATTTTCGGAATGATGCTACCAAATAGGGAAATGTATAAACGTGATTGGCTAGTTTATTCCAAAACAAAAGACGCTGCCTTTTGCTTCTGTTGCAAGCTCTTTTCTAAAAAGGTTACTGAGGTTTCTGGTGAAGGCGTATCAAAATGGAAAAACCTAAATAACAGATTGAATGCTCATGAGACAAGTTTAGATCATTTGAATTGCTATATGAGCTAGCATGATCTTAATAAAAGTTTCAAAGGATCATCTACAATTAATGCAGTTCAGCAGAGACAAATGGACGAAACTATAAAACACTGGTGGCATGTCTTAGAGCGACTTTTTTCCATTATAAAATTTCATGGGTCCCAAAATGTAGCTTTGCGAGGACTTCAGATAAACTTTATGATAACAATAATGGTTTCTTTTTGAAAATAATTTAATTGCTTGCCAAGTTTGATTCTGTGATGAAAGAGCATATCAGTAGAATAAAAAGCAAACAAATTTACAGTCATTACTTGGGTTAAAATATTCAAAATGAAATTATTCAAATTTTATCTAAAGCAGTCAAAGAAAAAATAGTAGTTGATTTGAAGGCAAGCAAATACTATTCAATTGTTATTGACTGTACCCCAGATATTTCCTATTTTGAACAGATGAAAAGGAAAGCTACGTTGATATAAGAAAGCATTTTTTAAGCTTTATTGACATTATTGATACTACAGGCGCTGGAATGACTGAAAAAATATTAGAAACTTTGGATTCTCATGGAATTTCTATGCAAGGTTTATGAGGACAAAGGTATGATAATGGATCGAACATGCGAGGCAAAAAAAAAGGAGTTCAAGCTAAGATCCTTCTTCTTAAATCACGAGCCTTTTATGTTCCTTGCTCATCTCATTCACTGAATTTAGTTGTCAATGATGCTGTTGGAAGCTGTTTAGACGCAGTAACATTCTCTGACATTGTGCAAGATTTGTTTGTATTTTTCCCAACTTCAGCTCAGCGATGGAACGTTTTAAGGCAATTTGTCAAAGGTTTCACTTTGAAAGGACTTTGTGAAACCAGATGGGTAAGTAGAATTGATGCATTAAAACCATTAAGACATCAACTGAGAGAGATAATACAAGCTTTAGAAAGCTTCTGGAATATCGAATTACCTGTATCTTCAGTAACAGCAACCAAAAAAAAATCTGAGTCCAAAGCACTACTGCAGAATATTGACTTTAAATTTTTTTGCTGCCTTATCACTTGGTATGATGTGCTGAGTCAGATTGAGATAAGAAGCAAATCTCTTCAAGAAGTCAATTTAAATATCCCTCAGGCTGTTTCATTAATTTCCAACACTTTGGAGTATGTTAAAGATTATAGAACTGATGAACAACTTCAAAAGATGTCAGAAACTGCAAGAAAATTGTCTGTTGAGCTAGATATTGAGCCCGAATTTGAAAAAAGCGTGGTCGTACCAAAAAAAGAGTATATATGCTTATGCAGCACAATAATCAGTTCAACTTTCTTTACAGTTTAAATGCCAAGAACATTACTGAAGATGAATTACTAAAAAGATGCATGGATTTAGAAAAATTATTATTTCGCAATGAGTTGAAAGATATTTCTGGAACTGACTTGTTTGAAGAGATGAAATATTTGCAAAATCATTATAAGGGAAACTACTCTCCAAGAAATATTTTAGACTTTATTTGTTCAAACAATTTGAATGCATCTTTGGGAAACTTATTTGTCTCTCAGAACACTTTTAACTCTATCTGTATCTGTTGCAACAGCAGAGAGAAGCTTTTCCAAGATGAAATTAATCAAAACGTATATTCGCTCAACAATGACACAGGATAGAATGGATGGTCTGGCAATGTTATCAATAGAACAAGCAATTGAAAAAGAATTGGACTTAGAAGATATGATTAAATTATTTGCTTTTGTAAAAGCAAGAATGGTTCAATTGTAAATAAATATTGAAAGTTCACCACGAATGTCCATAATACGATTTATTTATTTTTTATACGGGAGGGAAGAAGGAGGGGGAGGGGACACGAGGGGGGCGGCGCTAATTAAAAGATGGCCACAGGCGTCATATACCCTTGAGTCGGCCCTGACTACAAGAGAAAAATGCTGATTCATCTCAGGATATTATGCTGCAGGAAGAAATAAGTACCACCTCAGCTCCCAACGCTTTTAAGCAAGAACATTAACTTCCAGACTGCTGGAGTATAAAGCAGTATGATTCATTTAAACAAAAATATGATGGATTAATTATGCAGAACAAAAAACTTGGTTTTTGTTCTGCATAATTAATAACTGGAAAATTTGATTCTCTGAATATGAAAGGGGTACATATTTCAATAGAATGGAACAAGTGTCAAATATTAGCATTAGGGAAGAACAAAACAACCCAGCAAGCTTCCCTCAGAAAGAAATACATTTACAGTATTTCGAATGTAAAAAAAAAACCAAAAAAACACGCTTAAATTTGCTCAAAACAAATCTTACAAAGAACAACATCATTAGTCAAAGCGTTTATTACCTAGTTTCTACTGATGTAGATAACACAATTTCCATTAATGACACAAAAGTTTTCAACAAGTGCAAAAATAAAAAAGTTTTACAATCTGTAGTCATCACCAATTTCATAAAATAAAAATTTGAAACTGTATCTAAGTTAGGAAATAAACAAAAAATGTATATTTTAAGCACTTTTTTGGCAACAAGTTTAAATTCATTTAAAATTGAATTCCAATTGTATCTCAATAATAAGAGGCCATCAATTTTTAAATTTAAAACCTCCACATTTAAAATTACCTCTTTGGCTTGAAGAACTGTGTGATGGTTGTTAAAACTTTAAATTAGGTGCTCGCGATTATGATGCACTCAAATGAACCCAGGTATTTTTCAATGCTTTTGATATTTGACCGAGTCTCGGCAGTCAGATTTAGCTTCTTTAAGTCTTAGGTAGCACTCTATAAACCAGGAGTATTTTCTGCAAAAGGTTTAACACTGTCAATCCTAGCTGACCAACGTGTATCGGACATGCTATGCAAAGAGCATCCAATGTTTTCTTATAAAATTTGCCATCTTCGCGAGCTAGAGCTGAAAAAATTATTAGTCTTTTGCGCAACATTGAAGAAGTTTATAACCTCTACATAGCACTCTGTGGTATAGACACCACATAGATTGAAGCTATGATAAGCACATGGAGATTAAACTGACAATGGTTTCTTTTTAATAATATCTGCTTGAGCTCCCTTATACTTATTGCTCATGTTGCTGCAATTTTCATAATCTTCATCGCGACACTCTATCATTGGTATTTTGTATTTTTAATAACACTGCAAATTAATTCAGCAATGGCTTTTCCCGTTTTAAGATTAAAGTCAACAAACTCTAAAAATTGCTCTTGAACTTTGTAGAGATTATTTTCTTCATTTAAAGGAAAATAACGCAATTTAAATACAATTTGTTCCAGATGCGCTGAATTAGGGTTTGCATCAACAAGTATTGAATAATACCTTGCTGCTTCTCGTTCACTTAGAAAAACGTCTAATACTTTTTTTGGCACAACACTCTGTAAACTCATATTGAATTTTCGGTGAAATTTAATTTACTTGTCGTCTTCTCTTTAATTTCTGCAACTTCATAACTTTGCTCAGATGTTCTTCCTAGACAGAATTATAATGGCTCATAAATTCTAAAATGACCAAAAAATTGCCATTTGCTACAACGCCAACTTGTTTGTGACATCTAAAATTGGTAAAGAACCTGTTTCCAGTGTGATTCCTAATTTTATTGTTCTGAAGAAGCATAATATTGACAGTGAAATCAGAGTCAATACTGTTGTCCGATTGCCGCCATTTAATATAACAATATTTATGGTTGCTGCTATTTTGATGCACTGGAATTTTGTCGTGTAATTTTTTTATTTCATTTGAAAACAATACCCAAATATAGTGATTAAGCGTGAGTTAACAAGTTTACAACTTGTTCAACAAGGTTTTGTTATTGCTGAAATTAGCTTCTACATTATGATATTGATTTTCTTTCTCTTTTGAAGACACTGAAAATTTATAACTTTGAAGTAGAGTTTATATTTTTCAGATTTGTGATGGTAGTTCATTTTTTATTTGACTACTAAATATGATTTTATATTTATTAGCATTACTTATCATTCCAGTGCATATATCGATGTATAAAAAAGGAATATTTGCAACAGGTTTTCTTAAAAATTAGCGTAGCGAGGGAAGACCATCGAGGAAATGGCTCCGGGCACCAAGGCTTTAAGGGGCCCAAAAAAAATTGAGGAGCAAAAACTAAAAAAGCTAATTTTAACATTAAAAGTTTTTAAAATTTTATTGTAAAAAAGGTGCTTTTTTCATTTTTGCCCCAGTTGCAAAAACCTTTGCTACGTCACTTTAGCAATGTATATTTTAAATAAAGCAGATTTTATGATTGAATGTTTTGTACATTATAAAGGTGAGTTTCCGATTATCCGTTTTTCTAAGGGAACGGGAAAGGGAACAAAAAATAATCACGTGAGCATGCGCAGTTTTCCTTTAAACAAATAAAAACTTTTATTATGCATGCTCACGTGATTATTTTTCCTTTCCCATTCCCGTAGAAAAAAGGATGAGTGGAAACTTGTCTTAACAAAACACCATATTCAACTGATTAAACTATAACATAAACATAAACTAAACTGTAGAATCAGTTACATCAATCAAATCAAATTCAATTCAAAGACATTCTCTAACATTCATTGATTTTTATTTTAAAATACCGCAAGTGATTTAAACTACAAATATTTTATAAATACTGGTCCTAACTTTTCTAATAAAATAATTTCAACATCTGATTCATATAAAAACTTCCTAAAACCCACAGATAACCCTATCGATAAGTACGATATGTACAATATTTGCAATAATGAACTTAAATATAAAGAATTTGAAGAAGAGTTTTCATATTTTTTTAAAATAGAAAGCATCAGGGTTTGATGAAATATCTAGTGATATAGTTATTTTCAACAAAATCAGACTTCTGATCCATACACTGAAGCTCTCAATAACTTTTGGGATTTTCCCTGATAGACTTAGTAATTCCTATAATTAAAAGTAATGAACATTGGGACATAACCAACTATAGACTTATATCAATACTTTCTGTATTTTCAAAACTTTTCGAAAGTGCAATTTTCACTTCACAAAAAACAAATTATTTTACCCAAACCAGTTTGGATTTCAAAAAATCTCTCAACTGAATATCAATCATTGAATAAGTTGATTAAACAATTAATGGTTTTAAACAAAATAAATTTAACTTAAGAGTTTTTATTAACTTATCAAAAGCATTTGACACAGTTGATCAATTGCAATTAATAAATAACTATTAGATAAATCTTACCAATAGAAAACAATATGTATGTAATATACAATACTCCAGTATTAAATGTTTTACGTGAAGTTCTTCAAGGCACTTTTTTTTGTTTGTTTTTTTTGTTTGTTCTTTATTACATTTTAAAACATTACGTTAACATTTCATAAAATTTACAAGCTAAAAAAAATATATATAAACGATTACAAGTGAAGATATTTAATATATATATAAAAAAAGAACGTGGAAACTCGTAGAAGACAGTATGGTCTTGTCGTCGAGTACCGCTATAAAAAGACGTAGCATTTTTACATGTTAAATATTTTACGTAGTAAATCAAAAAGTGTTTTGCAATAATGAAAGAACAAGATTTAAATAAAAAAATTTATAAAAAGTAAAAAGTTCACAAAAAATTTCTTAAAGATAATTTGACAGATAATATAACAGCAATATAGGCTTGTAGATCGTAAATGATTGAAATACAAATATACAACTAAAATCATACATAACAAATTATATAAGCCCATATAAATAATAGATAAAAAGAATTTCAAAAGGTTTTAAAAGTACATTTGTATATTGTCAATTTCAAAAAATACTTCTTTAAACATTTTTTTAAAAGATATGTAATTCCATTCTAAAGAAAAATCAAAGTTATTTAAGACAGTTTTGTTCCAAAGATTCGGTCCACAAAATGATATGCAAAATTTACAATGATTAGTTTTCAAAAATGGTTGCGAAAAATCATCATTTCGTAGATCATTTTTTTTTTTGTTTAAAAAAACTATAAAAAAGAGACGTAGATAATTTCGTTTTACATTTGTACATAAAACAAAGAATATTATATACGTTAAGTTGATATATGTTTAAAATATTCATTTTATTTAAGAGAGGCTTTTGAATGAGTTCGTCGGTCACAAGAATTGACTAAACGTGCTATATGTTTCTGATGACGATGAAAAGGCTCAAGTTTACTTTTGTTAGTACTGCTCCACGCAGTTTTTGCTTAGCTAATATGGCAGTGAATAAGTAAATAATACAGTTGCATTAAATTGCTTTTTGATTTGTATAATATTCCAATACTTTTTGAAATTTTGTTGCTTGAATTTTTAATGTGCTGTCTCCATGTAAGATTTTCATCAATATAGATTTCTAAAACCTGAGTAGTTTTTACTCTTTTTATTTGAATATTATCAATGAATAAAGATGGCGTTTCGTATAGTATTTGTTTTTTTTTTGGAAAGTGGCTGAAATAGAGTCCAGTTACTTTTGTCAATATTTATTGAAAGTTTTATTTTGAACCAGTCGGAAATTTTTTTAAGTTCTAAGTTCATAATTTCAAATAATATTGTAATGTTGCTGTGCGATAAAATTAAATTTGTGTCGTCGGCAAACATTATTGTCCTCAGGCTGGATGCTTTATGGAAATCATTGACATATATATATATATATATATAAAAAAAAGAGGTTTGAGTATAGAACCTTGTGGCACGCCACAAGAAATGTTAAGTAACGTTATTGGTGATTTATCGTCAATGTATACAAATTGAGCACGATTATTTAAATAACTCATTACACATTTTAAAACGACTCCTGTGATTCCATATAATTCGAGCTTTTTAATAAGAATTTGATGGTCAATAGTATCAAAAACTTTTGATAATTCAATAAAAATTTCTAATGCATATTCAGATTTATTGAACGATTCGTTTATACTACGTGTAAACTGAAGTATTGCATGTTCGATGGAGTTATTTTTTTGAAACCATATTGAATATGAAATAAATTTTTTATTTACAGAAAGATGAGTGTTGTTTTTGTGATATAAGATTTGCTCTAAAAATTTTGAAAATATAGGAAGAACAGAGATAGAGCGATAGTTATTTACATTTGTTGCATCCCCACCGTCGAATACCGACGTTACTTTGGCAGTTTTAAGTTGGTCAGGGAAAACTCCATGGCAAACACAAGACGAAAAGACTTTAAATAGAATATTTTTAATAAAATTGTAAGAATTTATAACAACGTTTCCGTTGATACCTTTGAATATTTTATTTGGTTTAATCGTTTTAAATCGTTTTGAAGCTTTAATTTTCTTAAAGGATATTTCAATGCAATTAAGATTTGTTGCTTTTTGAGGTAAAAGTTCAAAATAATTACTAGTATATGGAATATTTTTTGTTAAGTTCGGCCCTGGTAAAATAAAATGCTTATTTAATTCAACTGCAATATCGCTTGAAACGTACAAAATTTTACCATTAACTTTAATACCTTTAAGCAAAGCGCCTGATTTTTAGCTTTACCTACGCGCCTGATTTTTAGCTTTAGCTTTAGTGCCTTATTTTTAGCTTTAGCTTTTAGCGCCTGATTTTTAGCTTTAGCTTTTAGCGCCTGATTTTTAGCTTTAGCTTAAGTGATTTCTCTTAAAACTTGCCAAGTGCGTTTTGAGTTGTTTTTGTTTTTTTCAAGTAAGTCAAGTATTTTTTTTTTCATTTTTTCTTTGTCTTTCGAATTCTCTAGCATAATTTTTGCAAATGGTTTTATTTTCAACTGATTTGGATTTCAAGTACTTAATATATAATTTTTGTTTAATTTTGAAAGATTTTCTTAGTCCATTGGTTATCCATTGGGATGTTATTTTTTTTAATTTTTGGTTTATTTCAATTTTAGGAAAATTTGCGTCATAAATATCGTAGAATGTTTTAAGAAAATTGCTATAAGCTAAGTTTGCGTCTTGAGAATGATCAATATGTTGCCAATGAAGCATTGATAATTGGTCATTAAATGATGCTAAATTTGCTTTACTATAAATGCGTTTACAAAAGTTATTTTTTATTTAGTATTAATTTAGTATCTGTATTTATGGAGAAAAAAATCGGAAAATGATCTGTGATATCGCATTTAATATGCCGGGTGAATAAAAAAAAGCAACTGCTTTTACTCAGTATTTAAAAAAAAAAAAAAAAAAAAAAACATCTGCTTTAACTGAGTAAAAGCAGATGCTTTTTATTTTTTCACACGGCCTAATGATTCCTTTTTTAAAAGATTGATTAAAAATATTGTTCGTTATGATCTTTAAAAAGAGCAGCCGTGACGCAGTGGTTAGAATTCTGGCTCAGAACCCAGAGGTCCGGGGTTCGACGCCGGCTCTAGCCAAATAAGCGACATTTGTAAGGAAGGAGTCGTGAACTTCTAGTTAAATGCACTCCCATGGTGCTCCGTGATAAGACCGTAAGGAGGACCTAAAAAAAAAAAAAAAAAGCGTACAAAACCGTAGGGAGGGGGAAGGGGGGGGGGGGGGGGTTCAATTTAAAAGTACGTACTTCGATTTTCTAATTTATCGCAATTAACAAGCTATTCAATAGAAAAGTTAAAATTTTTGACTAAAGATCCTAGTTTGTCGACACAAAAAGATGTGTTGTAAAGGGAGTAGAGTTTCCCTCTATGGGCGCCATTTTTTTTGATTTGTCATTAAAACAAACAAAAAAATACAATAGCTTTAACTGGGAATCGAACTCAGGTCTCCACTTCTGAAGTCTGTAATGTTAACTTCTCGGCCTAGTGAACACTTAGATAAGCTTTTATTTAACTTTATTGAAATTAATATTTGTATATATATTTAAAGACGTTTTTTAAATTGGTATCCTGTGCCACAAACAAAGGGCTTTGGGTTCGTATAAATTATTTAAGATTCATATAAAGTATCTAAGAATTTTCATCAATCACAAAATTATTTGTTTGGAAAAAATTTAGAGAAGTTGTTTTAAAAATTAGTTTACTCGAAGCCATTTTAGTTAAAATTAGAAATTAACAAACAAATAAAAGAATTTCTATCAAAACTCACGCGTAATTAATTTATTATAAATAACCTTTGCAACTTTCCTATCTTTCGGAACTCTTTTGAAACAACTTCTCTAAATTTTTTCCAAACAAATAATTTTGTGATTGATGAAAATTCTTAGATTCGAAGATAATTTATAAGACTCTTTTGCTTCTGAAAACAACTTTTTCCTTATTTCCGTCGTTCTTTTACTGAACGAATGAATACTGAACTAAATAAAGTAAATAATTGGTTTAGGGCTAACAAAATTGATATGATGTATCGAGTTCGTTCGTATATCAATAAAGATAGTCTTAAACTAATATACTTTGGATTAATTCATTACTTCATCAGCTTTGCAAATATATTATGGGCAAGTACTCAACCATCAAAACTTAAAAAAATTTATAGCTTACAAAAACATGCGTGCATAATCATTTACTTTAAAAATAAGCGTGAACACGCTAAAGCTTTAATGAATCATATGAAAATTTTATATTAGATTTATTAATATTATTAATACTTTTATAAGATATTTTTAAGATAAATATTAATTTTTATGTATTCAAATAAAATTTAATTTTTATGTATTCAACAATAATCTGAAAACCTTAACAACAAGTTTAAAATAAGTTTAGCTGTTATCTAAGAATAAATATAAGAAACACATATAAACTGCCTCAAAACTATTATAAATATACTGAATATAGCATTGCATATCGAGATCCAAGTATATGGAATATTTATCAAAAAAGGATTTAACTGTATTTTTGTCATTTTCATCTTCCTTGAGCCCCTGTCTATTTAATTCTTTATTTAAAAAGATCATTGTAACAAGAAATATACATAAACGGTGCTTGTGCACAAGATTTTATTCATCGTTTTAAGGACATATTTTTTCCTTTTATATATATATGTATGTTAACTATTTTTGTTAAACAGAAAAATAAATGAAATACAAATAAACAAAGCATGTAGATTTAAAATGGCTCTTGTTTTATTTTCAATTCTAATTTTCGTCTTCTAATAATTCTATTCAATGTTAGTAATAAATGTAAGTTAAACTTTTGAATTTAAATAGAGAGATTTGTCTGTAGAATAAAAATATACTTATTTACTTAAAGTAGCTCTACACGCCAAGTTAATTTACGGACCCTAATATCGCTTTAAAAATATCAAAGACTTTGTAGACCTATAAGCTTATAAAAACTTGATGGTTTTAGTTCATAGGAAAACTCTCTCCAAAATGGTTTTCATTATTTGTGAAATGCTCTTTTCAATGATGCAATTATAAAAATAAAAAAAATCCATATTATATTTTATCCATATTATATTTTATCCATATTATATTAGTACCACATTATATTAGTATGTAGAACCTTTAGAAAACAGAACAATACTGAAAAACTTTTTGTTCTGGAGATATATACCCTACAAAAAAACAGTAAAATTTTATGGTGTTGAATTTGTGACGCTATTTGTCGAACTATAGACTAAACTATAGGCATGGTATAAAAGTTGTGATAAATAATTTGCTATCTGCACCTTTGATTTACTAGGAATCCACGTTTTTAAGATATATTACCCTTTCATTGCAATACATTTTATGGTGTTAAGTTTTATGGAGTTGAATTTGTGACACAATTTATTGAACTATAAACAAAACTCTAGGCATGGTATAAAAGCAGTATTAATTAATTTGCAATATATATATATAATTTCAATATAACATCATTCTTTTATTTCCTCTAACTGATAATTCTTGTTGACGCAACGAATACATGAGTAATCTATTCACTATAAGCCGGGGCATTTTTGTATTAGATAACACGAGCAACCTATCCACTATAACCCTGGGTAACGAAAACATGAGTAATCTATCCACTATAACCCGGGACATTTTTGTCTCAGATAAAAACAGCAATTCAATTAAAGAGCACAGTCTAAATAATTTCCCGCTTTAAAAAATGCTACAGTATTAAAATCACCTCAAAATAGTAAAATATTTCACTTCAATAGTCTGAAAAATGTTTGAAGTTAATAATGGTGATCGATATCTCGCATTGTCAAAAGCACTTTCTTGTATTTCAGCCACTTATCGTAATTATAAAAGCAAAAAAAAAAAAAATTTTTTAGTAAATTTCATGTACAACAACAGATCGTAATAAAATAACAACAATCAATACTACAACAGTCAGCCAGTTGTTTATCACGTTGAATAGCTCATAGTGTAGATTACGGTATATTGAGCAACTTAAGTAAAATTCGAATACTTTCAAAAATAATTATGCTGGATCCACAATTTTTGCGAACAAGCAATTTTTAGGGATCACTGCTCATGATACACTTAGATATTTGGGCACCGAAAATATTTTCTTATTAACACAAAGGTTTTAAATAACGACAGTTCTCATATTACCTAGACCACTTGATAATATTATCCAGACCACTTCATAGTATGAGCACTTTAAAATAACTCAAAAAAATAATATTATTTAAGAAAAGAAATGCAAACCTGACAATTAGAACTGTTTTGGGGAATATAATGATTTGCTTTTAACAAAAACCATTAGAAGATCAAATTTTAGGCCTCATTTTATGGAAACAATACTTTGTTTACGCAAAAAAATTAATTTGTTTTTTTTAATTTTATCAACTCAAACCTTTAAACAAAACAAAAAAATTTTATTTGAATTAAAAAAGATATTTAATTTTGTTAAAATATTAAAATTTTTGTTACTACGTTTTGTTTTTATTTAAAAAGCAATTAAAACCACAGCAGTTTTAGAACTTTAAAGTACTTTCAAAGAAAAACGCATGGGTAATTTGAGCATGCTCATATTACACAAAAATCTTTAAAATGAAGTCAAAAATAAATGTTTTGTTAAATTGTTTCCCGAACAAAAATGGAACGGACTGCCAGCCAATAAGCTTTTTTTTTTTTAAATATCTATATTTCAACACCAAGATTTCGTGCCACAGGTTCTTTTATGTGTAATGATGTTATTTTAATCAGTGTTGATTAAAATATCATCATTACAAGTTGTAAATATTCTCGCCTCCACTTTTCTTCCGTAACAGACGACGGTTGCCTATCAAATAATTTTTAGCAGCAAAATTTCCATTATTCCACTACCAGTGGCTTCCGCCTTTCTATTGGCGGCCGCAGTAAGAGTTTTTTTTTGGAGGCAAAATGTTTTCAAGGCCGACGCAAATAGAGAGGCGGAAACCAATGGTGGCCGCCTCCAAAAGAATTTTTGAAGGCAAAACCATTTAAAGGCCGCCTTCAATAGCTTCTGCCTCCCAGCTGGCTGCTGCCGCCGATTTGGAGGCGGAAATATTCGCCTCCAGCCGGCGGATGTAATAAAAATAATTGCACGTTTGTCTTTAAGTTAACGAGAAATTAAAAAATTAACTGATAACAAATGTTAAATATTTGACATGAAAGTTTTGTTTTATATGACTATTTATTGACTATTTTAAAAAATTAAATTTTTAATTTTGTCAGAGCGGTTGTTTTTCTCGGACTTTCGAATAAATTTTTAACTTTTAAACGCTTTAAACGTTTTAATCGCTTAAAACTTTAAAACGTGTAAAAGTAGGTGAGTCTATATTTTAAAACGTTTTAAAAGTATAACGTAAAGTATAAATAATGTTTATAAAAGTATATATATTATTATTTTTTTTTTTTTTGTTGTAATTCGGCAAAACTGTTAGCGTTATACAGCGTGGTCGCAAATTTTTAATAAACATTAGCAAATATAAATGGTTCTGCCCCTACAATTTTTTCTGAAGGCGGCCATCAATGGCTACCGCCACCCTAATAACTCTGCTTGCGGCCGCCAATAGAAGGGCAGAAGCTACTGGCGGAAGAAAGAACATTTTGCCGCTAAAAATTGATTGGGAGGCCGCCGCCAACAGCTTCCACCTCTCTTAAACGTTGACCTTTTGGCAGAAAGCTACTTTGCCGCCGGGCGGCATTATCAACTCTAATTTTAACAACACAAAATAATGATTAGCGTTTTAATTAGATGAGACCCGCTAGTTATTGCTTATAAGTTTACAATTTGCGTATAAATTTAAAGTTAAATGTAAAAAGTAAAAAATTTTAAAAATTACAATTTGCATATAAATTTAAAGTTAAATGTGAAAAGTAAAAAATTTTTAAAATTATAATTTGCGTATAAATTTAAAAACGTAAGAAGTTAAAAATCTGATGATGCACCTTGGCTCTAATGGTGGACCTACCATCTTGTTTAAGAATTATTTTTTTATTACGATTTATTGTTAAATTAATAATTATGTTTATTGTTTATTGTTAAAAGTTTTATGTAATAGCTAGATAGGAAAAATATTTAGCACTGAATCTTTTCAAAAAATAGTTTTTAATCATTATATTTATAATAAACACTATTTAAATTTTTTCAAATTCAAAAAGAATATAATGTATAGCCAACAACCGATTTTACTTAACTTTAAAAAGATAAATAAAATTTATAAACTTAAAAAAGTTCAAAACCTCAAAGGGTAGAGTGGACACATCAACTATTTTAATCCAAAATTTTCAATTAAAATACTATTAATCAATATATCATATTTACCAGGACTTTAAGTTCCATTTTGTTGAAATAAAGTATAATCAGATATAGATGCAATTACATTATTAGTTACTAGTTTTATTTATCGGTTAATACAGCTCTTTTATCTGTTTTTTGAACAATTTTACTAAATATTTATTTTGTTAGAAATTACAATAAACATAAATAAAAACAAAAAAGAATAAGAACAAAATCATGTAAAAAGTCATGTATGTAATAGCATACTTGACGATGACTATTAAAGAAAACATACACATGATATGTATGTATGTAAGTATGATGTAAAACATTAGTATGGACAGAAGTATGTCTCGTCGTTAAGAGACGATCCTGCTTTAGATTCTAAGGCAACGATTTTAAAAAATGTCTTATTTTATATTTTTTATTTTTAAGCTATTTTTTTCACTTTTTACGTAGAGCTTCTTTTTACAAGTGAGAAAAAAATTTTTACAAAGAAGGGACCACTTCCCCGAGATAAAAAATAGATATGGGCTTCTATGAGTTTCATTTTTTTAAAGGTGCAAAAAATATTTTATATCTGTATTTTTTACAGGTGCAAAAAACTATTTAGATCTTTTCAAATTTTGGAGCTTTTTTTAAAGCAGATGTAAGTAGTTGTACCTTATCTTGATGTTTGATGTTATGAGTGTCAAGCTTTTTTAGTGCTGCTGCATGACTTAAGTCGGCTAACTGCAATAATTTTTCTTCGGATGGTCCGATAGCAGAAGGTAAAGTATAACGCCTTGCTGAAATTAAAGCTCGAGAAGGACTTGAGTTGTGATTATTGACGAGATCTTGAAGAGTATCTATCCAAACGTGATTATTACGCATGTTCTCCGATCTGATGGCGAAAGAAACCGTGGTATCAATCTAATCGCCCAAATCGGGCGTAGGTTGGCCTCTTTCGGGTTTAATGTTAAGTAATTTTAAAAGTCACGCAAAATCTTATGCAAATTCAGGTCCATGCTTCTAATGGGTAGAATTAGCGCAAATTTTCCGCTGCGAGAATCAATTTTTGTGTTTTAAAATGTTAGTTGGGGCCTCAACGGTTTTTGCTGAGGTTGCTTTGGTTAGGCTGCGTGCATAAATATAGCGGCTATTTACTTCTAAGAGAGTTAAAATACACTCTCTTTTTTTGTTAACACCAACATAATCTTTCAAATAAATTACATCAGCAAGATATTCTCAACGAATCCCTCTTGTTGGGCGTAGTCTTCATCAAGGAATTTTAAAGATTTTGAAGTTATTTGCGCAGAGGCTTCGTCTCAGATGAAAGCTAATTAGAATTTGAATGAAAATCGAGACCAATTAGCAAGAATTACAGGGTTTCTCGAGTGGACCCAGTGATCATTCCAATGTGATCAACTCATAGTTGATCTCATAACAGCGATTTCTGGAAATTACGCTTCTTCTTTGCTAGGATTTTTAAATTTAACAATTTTTAACTTAGCTTCTTGAAAAATAACGGCTACTGGCTTTCTGCGCGTAGCTTATCGCAAAGTTGCAAAATCTTTGCTCGTTCTGCTGGATAGTTAACCCGCTTACTCACGCGGACACAAATCCTTCGTGGGAAGAGATTTGCGAAGGCTTGCTCATATCAAGTATCCCTATTAACAGATAAACTTTGTGAGACTGGTTTTGGCAGGTCTAGGTCTCCAGCCACTGCGAGGTTCATCTTATTAGAATTTTATGAAATAAAATCATCCATCCAGCCAATTTGGTGGATAAATAAGCTTCTTCAAAATGCATATGGGTTATATTTTCAAGGTTATAAGCTTTTTTATAGTTTTCTCCACTACGCCTGCAAAGCTTATGAAAAGTAATAGCTCTGGAACCTTCTTCTTTTACATTTGACTAACAAACGCGTTCCACGTGCAAACAAAAACAACGTTATCTTTTTGCTGAGCGCGATCAGGCTACCTTTTAAAGAGATAAGTTTTATCAGCTCCTGGTACAGCAGCTTCGATAGCTAAAGGGCCTTGAATCATACAGTTTGATTTAAATTCAGATATTAAATCAATAAGATTATTAATTAATTAAACAAATCGCGCTGGCACTGAAGCGTCTACCTCGTCCAAATTTTCTTTTTCAGTAGTCTTTTTGTTTAAAAGAATAGTTCTTTTGCATACTGGAATTTTGAAATTGGAATGATTGAAATGCAAGTGGAGTTTCATCGAAATTTATTGATTTCAATTTTGATAATGCTTTTTCTGTCATTTTTAATGCGCCTACTACATCCCACCAAAAACCCCTTCAGAAAACTTAAATCACGCAGATTTAAGAACCGAGGCTGCCCCTTTTTATGCTCAGCAGGAATGTAGGCTGCGTCAGTTTTGACTTCTATAGCATTAATCCAAAGAGCTATAACAGATATATACAGACGTCTATTTATACTAGGCTATAGTGTTTAACGACACTATAGCCTAGTATAAATTTTTTTTAAGTAGCCTCCGTTTGCTCTGGCTTCATTTTCGTTAAAAAGCGCTTTCAATTCCATTCCTTATTGCAGAGTCCAAAAATTGTATTGGCGATATTTTTTCTTGCTTTATCGGAACATCCTTGGTCGAGATAAAAACCGTAGAGAATAGCTGGACCATTTGTTTCAACTAGCTTGCACGGTGTGGTGACTCCAATTATGTTGAGATCAATAGATAGATAGATATATAATATTTTTCGTCAACTTATAATTTTTTACAAAATTGTTAACGTAAAAAATTGGCTGAAGCAAGCAGAAGACGATGGTCTTATTATCTTACCCCGGTAATTTCAATTATATTTTACAATCAATATCAATTAAATATAAGATAAATACAAGTTATAAGATATTTATAGCATATAAATAAAAATATATTTGCACATATTAGATATATAAAACTCGTATAATTAAAATAGCCAAGTGTATCTCTATAAATATAAATACAATTAAATGCATTTTTATAAATATAATTATAAACATTTCCAGCTATTGTGTAAATGAATAAAAAGTTTCAAGATGCGTAAAAGTTTTTTAAAAATAAGAGATTGTTTCAGTAATGTTGAGATCAGGTAACTGTTGTTTTACAACGCATTTAAAATGTTGTAAAGAGTTTATCGTTTTAAACTTATTTGTGAGATGTGAGTTCCACAATTGTGTTCTTTCTCTAAAATTTTGAGAATTTGGAAAATTAAGAATTTAGATTGTCTCGAAGACATTTTTGAAATATAGTAGTTCTGCTTAGAAAGTTTTGTTTCGTATTTATGATCAATAAGTTGGAAATAATTATGGAATATTTTTGGAATCCAATTATTTTTTAATTTAAACCTAAATTGAAGGATGCTATAGATGTTTCGTTCAAAAATATAAAGAACTCTCAGTTCTTTTATTATTTGTTTAGTACTAGCAAATCCATTTGTGAATACGCGGCATGCTTTTCTTTTTTATAGACTAAGGTTAGTTTTTATTGGTAAGTACTTGCCAAGGAAACATTGCAGAAGCTAATGTAGCTATGAACAAATGCAAAGTATAAACTTTTCAGACATTTAAAATATACTTAGTTTTACTTTATTCAAAATATACTTATTTTTATACATAATCCCAACGCCTTTAGATATTTTATTTTCTAACAACTTGATATGCTCTTTCCAGCTAATATGTTCATCTAGTACGTTCATCTAGTATGTTCATCTAGTATGTTCATCTAGTATGTTCATCTAGTATGTTTATCTAGTATGTTCATCTAACATGTTCATCTAGTATGTTCATCTAGTATGTTCATCTAGTATGTTCATCTAGTATGTTCATCTAGTATGTTCATCTAGTATGTTCAGCTAGTATGTTCATCTAATATGTTCATCTAATATGTTCATCTAATATGTTCATCTAGTATGTTCATCTAGTATGTTCATCTAGTATGTTCATCTAGTATGTTCATCTAGTATGTTCATCTATTATGTTCATCTAGTATGTTCATCTAGTATGTTCATCTAATATGTTCATCTAATATGATCATCTAGTATGTTCATCTAATATGTTCATCTAGTATGTTCATCTAGTATGTTCATCTAGTATGTTCATCTAGTATGTTCATCTAGTATGTTCATCTAGTATGTTCATCTAGTATGTTCATCTAATATGTTCCTCTAGTATGTTCATCTAATATGTTCATCTAGTATGTTCATCTAATATGTTCATCTAATACGTTCATCTAATATGTTCATTTAATATGTTCATCTAGTATGTTCATCTAGTATGTTCATCTAGTATGTTCATCTAGTATGTTCATCTAATATGTTCCTCTAGTATGTTCATCTAATATGTTCATCTAGTATGTTCATCTAATATGTTCATCTAATATGTTCATCTAATATGTTTATTTAATATGTTCATCTAGTATGTTCATCTAATACGTTCATCTAATATGTTCATCTAGTATGTTCATCTAGTATGTTCATCTAGTATGTTCATCTAATACGTTCATCTAATATGTTTATCTAATATGTTCATCTAGTATGTTCATCTAATATGTTCATCTAGTATGTTCATCTAGTATGTTCATCTAGTATGTTCATCTAATATGTTCCTCTAGTATGTTCATCTAATATGTTCATCTAGTATGTTCATCTAATATGTTCATCTAATATGTTTATCTAATATGTTCATCTAACATGTTCATCTAATATGTTCATCTAGTATGTTCATCTAATATGTTCATCTAATATGTTCATCTAGTATGTTCATCTAGTATGTTCATCTAGTATGTTCATCTAGTATGTTCATCTAATATGTTCATCTAATATGTTCATCTAACATGTTCATCTAATATGTTCATCTAGTATGTTCATCTAATATGTTCATCTAATATGTTCATCTAGTATGTTCATCTAGTATGTTCATCTAGTATGTTCATCTAGTATGTTCATCTAATATGTTCATCTAATATGTTCATCTAATATGTTCATCTAATATGTTCATCTAGTATGTTCATCTAATATGTTCATCTAATATGTTCATCTAGTATGCTCATCTAGTATGTTTATCTAGTATGTTCATCTAGTATGACTCGTGGAAACTTCACAGAAAATGCTCTTTTTACTTTTGTTTCAACTAAAATATTTTAAAGTTTTAATGGTAATTTGTCTGACTTTGATGGTTTTGGGAACAGAATTTATTTGCTTTTTTCAATGTTCAAGAAAAGTTTGCTGGTCTTTAACCAATTGCTTAGCTCTTTAAGCTCCTAATTTACTGTGTTAAAAATAGTTTTAATATTTGAGTGGGTGTAGAAAGCTTGGGTGTCATCTGCAAAAAGAATAAAATTCGAATTGCGAAAAGATAAAAATATATGTTGTTAATATAGACGAGAAAAAGCAAAGGACCTAGAATAGATAACTGGGAAACGCCACAAGTTATGGCTTCGAGAGAAGTGAAAGTTTTATTGTAATATAAAGCTTGTTTCCAATTGTTTAGATAGCAATTAAGCTATTTTATTTTTTTATATTTTATACCATTATTGCTGAGTTTGTATAAAGGATCTCGTGACCCATTGTATCGAACGCCTTTGGCAAATCGATAAATACTCGAAGTGTATATTTATTTTTTTGTCAAACCCATTCAAAATTTCGTTAACTAACTTTATCAATGCATGTTCAGTTAAATGGTCTTTTTTACATCCGTGTTGATCATTAAAAAGAATATTGTGATTTTGAAGGTATAAAAAAAGTCTGTTGTACATTATGCGCTCTAGTACTTTAGAGAAGCATGAAAGTATTGAGATAGGCCTATAGTTTGATAAAGTAGAGTTATCTCCGCTTTTATATGTCGAACTACGCATGCTAATTTTAAGTGTTAAGGAAAAGCTCCACTTTTTAATGAGAGATTAAAGATATACAATAGGGAATATTCAATAATATTATAAACTTCTTTAACCACCTGAGAGCTTATGTTATCAAGTCCCGGAATCTTTTTTGATTGTATTGTTTTAAATGCGTTTCGAAGCTCATCAGAAGATAAGTCAAACTCGTCCATTACAAAGTTCACTTCTTTTAAAAATAATTTAAATATTTTTTAACTTACTTTATTAGTGTGTTTCTGATGATTGTAAAATAATTGTTAAAGCTTTCAGCAATCTTTTTTTGATCATTAACAAAAATGTTTTTATTATCGGTATTTAAATGGTATGGCAGGTTTTTACCTGGATCAATCTTATTCTTTCCTATTACTTCTTTTATAACATCCCATATTTTTCAATTATTACTAATATTATTTTGTAACAGATTTGAAAAATTTTTTTTAGCTTGTTTCTTAAGTTTTTCAAAAAGGTTTTAATAACTTTTATATATTTTTTTCATTTTTGTATTTTTTATTTTTCAAATATTTATTGTAAAATTTTTTTTTTTGTTTTGGAAGATTTGACGAGGCCTTGTGAAATCCATGAACTTTGTATGTTTTTGAGCTTAGTTCCTTTTTTTTTTTTGCTTTGTAAATGCTTTATCATAAGCATTACTGAACACACATGACAAAAATAGGTTTTAAGTTTTAGGTCAGAGTTCCCCAAATATTTTTATGGAACTTTTATTAGTGACTCTTCAGGATACTGAATCTAGAAGCTTAAAAATCAAAAGGTAGCCGTTTTCGAAAGAAACGATTTCAAACTTTTGTATATTATTTTATAAAAGGGGAGGGGGTGAGAGTTGTAAAGTTAAGGTTTTCCTTATAAAAAGTCAATATTAACACTTTCTAATGATGTTAAATTTAATCCAGTATTGCAGGCAATTAAATTTTGATCATCTTAAGATGTTAATTTTCCTATAGAATTGTTGATGGAAGCATTCTTTACTTTATATAGTAATTTATTTGTTTAATATAATAATAGAATGTTTCAAACCCTAGTTATTGTTTCGTTATTGTTAATATTAAACATAAATTACTTTATTAGAAAAATGCCTAATATATTATCTAACAAAACAGTAAATATCAAAGAAAAACGAGACCATTTATTGAATCAGAAAATTATTTGTTGCTGTTGTTTGAAGAAATGCTTAAAATGTATTCCAGTCACGAAGTTATTAGAGGCTTACATAAGAATGTATGTAAAACCTGAATATTCAATATCTGTGTACAGTTATCCAACAGATATATTTCATATTATGATTAACTAATGCAATTATTTTATTAAAAAATACTTTCTGAAAATAATCATTATTTAAAAATTAATTTACTTTATGTAGGCATTTGTCCAACATGCAAAAAGTATGTAAACTTACTGAAAGAAAGTAAAGACATACCAAATGCAGTTAAAACTCGATGGCAATCTCCCCAATTATCTAGATGTGTAAGCACTAGAAATTGTGAAACATGCACAGTTTGTTCAATAGCTAGATCCAGATTTCCACATATGAAAAAAACAAAGAAATTAGTAAGTTCGAATAGGATGTGTAACGTTTGCTTATGTGCGATTAAGAGAGGAATTCGACATCAATGTAATGAAATGAACGTGTATACAAATCTTTCTGCTAAGTTATTTAATGCTTCAAAAAAAGTTCAAAAAAAAGCCACTTCAAATGTTTTAAGATCGATTATTAAAAAAAGAAACTTAAGCATGGAATCCAGACACATCTAAATACTGGTTATTTGTTTATTAGATTTATTAGTGTTTTCGAATTGATTAAATCATCTAAAGTATTTTATTATTCAGGTGGGTTGCCATTAACTATAACTATTGGTGTTTCTCAATTAGTTATTAGGAAAGTCAAATTTGAAGAAACTGAAAAAATGATTATTCGACTTGGACTTAGTCAATTCAAATCACGCATCCTTCTGAAATCCTTAAGGAAAAGTGGAATTCAATTTGAGGCGAATCTTGAAAAAAAACTTTGCAAAAAGAGTAAACTCCTATCTGAATTTTATGATGTGAAGACAATTTTTGCAGAAGAAAAAAAAAAAGTTGTCAACCGATGTGTCAAGAGACCTTGTTTATGTTTGTCAATTAACCGAGCTGCTTAACTTTGTAATGACTTCCAGAAAGCAAAACCCTTTCCAAACATTAATACGAATTGGAATTGATTCAGGTAAAAACATTATTAGATGAAGAAATATTATACAACTTATATATAATATAGAACTTAATAATATATATTTTTTAAATTAAAATTAATATGTAGGAGGTGGATCACTTAAGGTAATTTGTAACCTCTTTGATCCAGAAAAAGAACGATGCGAAGATCAAAGTTCTCATGGAACACACTCTGGAATTAACCATTCCATAGTTCTTGCATTTTGTGAAAACTTGCAGGAGACACACAAAAATTTAGCCATTTTATTAGATCTTCTAAAGCTAGAAGATTGTAAATATGTTCTTGCAGCTGATTTGAAAATAATTAATATTCTTCTTGGAATTTCAGTAAGTTATGATTTAAAATTAATTTATTATGTAACTTTTAATTAGTTAATTAGGATTTTTCAAAAAACATAAGAAAATTTAGTCTCATAACGGTATGTATGCTTGTGCTTGGTGTGAAGGAGAATGTGAACTTTTTGGTGGGTTGACAAGAACATTTTTATAATTGGATCTATGGCATCAGAGGTACATGGAAGCTGGTTATCGAAGTTCTAAAATGAAAGATTATAAGGTGTAAATGTTAATTATTATTTAATTTAAAAATTTAAAAATCTTTTTTTAAATAAAAAAATCTTTTTTCAAAACTGGTAATCAAATTAATAAACTTTGATAGAATGTGGTGAATGTATGCCTAATAAAGGAGAGAAACAAGTCAAAACTAGTTCTTGAAGTAATTCCTTTGCCGGAGCTTCATATGTTAATGGGATTTGTAAATCATATATCAACTTATATAATTTTTTATTGGCCTGAATACAAAGACTGGGTTAACTTTTTTTTTTTTTTTTTTTTTTTATACTGTTATTTAGGTGCCCCAAGAAGACCTAACGGTCTTGTCACAGAGCACCGCGGATGTGCCTTTAACCAGAAAGTTCACGCCTCCTTCCTTACCGTGACGCGAAAATATGTCCAAGGCTCGTTTTGAACCTGGATCTCTTGCCTATAAAGCAAGCGCTCTAACCACTGCGCCACGGCCGCACAAACTCACTTGGATGTATTAGAAGAGGATACCATGGGGGAACATATGAAGGCAATACATGTAGGATTATTCTTAAAACCTGTGACCAGCTTTCACTAAGGCTACCAACTGAACTCTTACCACTTCTATGTCCAATAAGAAAATTTGAGGAATTAGTTCAAGGAACCTTCGGAAGTTATTTTAACCCTTGTTATCTTCAACTAATAACTGACTTTGTTCCTACAAAGCCACAGAAGAGTACTGTTCAGAGGTACAGTTAAATATAATGAACTTGCTTTAAATTGGCTTTGTATTAATATACTATTATTATTATCTATCTTATAGAATATTTTATTAGTTTCTAGGAAAGAAACTTACTGTGACCTGGAAAATACATATAATCTCAGCTCACTTGCAACAATTTATTGAACTTACTGGTCATTCTCTTGGACGATACAATGAACAGGCATCTGAATCGGCTCATTCAAAAATGAAGCCAATAATCGAACGATCCAATGTTTCATAAACAAGCTCAAAGCACTCTCTTAGAAGCAGAAGAATTGCTGAATCGTTCAGCAGTACTAATTTATAGATTAAAAAATTCAGATATTTTGATATATGTTTATAAATTTAAAACATTAGATACAAATATTTTTTTTAATTGTTAGCTAACAGTATAAAAAAATCTTAGTTTTTCCTAACATTTGCATTTTGTAACATGAATAGTTAATCAGGTATATGAGTTAATATGGATAATAAGAACTGTCTTTTTAAAAGAATTTGACATTTTTTCTCTTCAAAAAAAAATTCCACTCCATTTCAAGGCCAATACAACTTTTTTTAATGTTTGAGATAACTAACTTCGAGATAAATTTTAGATAACTAAAAATTAACATCTTAAGATGATCAAAATTTAATTGCGTGCAATACTGGATTAAATTTAACATCATTAGAAAGTGTTAGTATTGACTTTTTATAAGGAAAACCTTAACTTTACAACTCTCACCCCCTCCCCTTTTATAAAATAATATACAAAAGTTTGAAATCGTTTCTTTCAAAAACGGCTACCTTTTGATTTTTAAGCTTCTAGATTCAGTATCCTGAAGAGTCACTAATAAAAGTTCCATAAAAATATTTGGGGAACTCTGACCTAAAACTTAAAACCTATTTTTGTCATGTGTGTGAACTCACAGATAAAATGTTTATAAGTTTTATTTGCGTCTTTGTAGTTAATAAGTTGTTCCCAGTTCATTAGCAATAAAGTAAAGTGACCGCGAAAAATTTTAGTACTATTTTTATTTATTTCCCTTTTTCTTTAAATCATTGTTACAGCTTCTTGCGTAACTTACATTTTCACCAGTAACGAAATCAAAACTCTTGGGAAACAATATTGGATTAAGCTGCTTTGCATTAATTAAATGGAATGAAAACTTTTCTACCTCAGAGTCAGTATAAGGATAAATTTTGTTGTATTATGTAAACACTGGTATTTTTTTACTTCAACAAGAAAGCTCGTGTATGCCCTTGAAACATTGAATTCAATGCAAGGTATATTTTTTTCAATTGTTTTGCCTAGAAACTAAGGTTTTAATCCGTGGATATCTGAGCAATCACCAAAGAAAAAGAAATAAAAATCATAATCAATATATTCATAATTCAACATATTCAGTTGTTGAAAGTTGTTTGAAAGTTGTTTTTTTCTGGTTGTTGTATTCTGGTCGTAAAGTTGTTGTTTTCTGATTGAGAGTTGTTGTTTTCTGTTTAAATATACCAAAAAAAAACAAAAAAACACTCTGATGAGTTTTTTTTTTTTTTTTTTTTTTTTTTGTATTTTTAAAAAGATATGTGTCTGATTTAAATTTGATAAAAGAAAAATAAATTTAATCATAATAAAATAAAAGAAGAAATAATGAAGATAACATTGAAAAATATCGAGAAATTAATTACAAACAAACTCGAAGAACAAAAAAAGAATAGAAGATCAAGAAAAAAATTTCACTGGTATAATTAGTACTAATTTAAAAATACTCACTAATCAATTAAATAAAGTTGAAAAAGAAGTAGACACTAACAAATCTAAGGTCTTCAGCATAGAAAACGACCTACGCGATATTAAAAGATGTCTTAACTTTCAAGAAATAAGCATCGCGGAAAAATTAAATCAGATCACGAAGCGTTATGAAAAAGAAATAAATAATTTAAATAAAAAGACATTAGATTTGGAGAACCGGTCTCAAAAGAATAATTTAAAAATAGACAAAATGTATGAAAAACCAACTGAAAATTGTGCTGAGTGCAAAAATGTAGTAAAGGAAGTGTTCAAAAAACAACTTAAAATTAACAATGGCATTATTATAGAAAGAGCTCATAGAATAGGCCAACCTAAAGAAGAAAAGAAACCAAGAATTATTGTTCTAAATTTATTAAATTTTCATGATAAAACAAATATACACAACGCTAAAAAAAACTTGCGAGGAACTAGGATATACGTTATGAGAATTTGGCTTAAGAAGCGATCGAATACCAAAAAAAGTTGTGGGAGGTTAAAGGTAAAAAGTTGAGGTCAAATAATTGCAACTTGAATGAAAGTAAGTGTGATAAAAAATTTTTCTGTAGAAAAAGAATATTAAATTTATTTTTTATAACTAATCATTGCTTTAATAAGTGTCTAAAACTAAACTCTTTAATTTTTTTGAAACGAAATTTTTTTCATTACACAAAAACTCCGACCCAGATATTAATTATTTTTATGATACAAAAATCAAATGCTGTTACTATATAGTAATATCATTGGACTTTTGTATCATGAGTTACTAAGTTACTTGGTAAATTGTCCCAATAAGGCACTATCTTTGTGTGGCTCTTCTCTGATATTTAAAGATGAACCTTTTAGATTTAAAGAAAATGTTTTTGAAATTGGATGACACCAGTTTACTTTGTTTAAATAAGTTTTTATTTTAAAATATTGGATAACATCCCCACTAATTCTTCTGGTTTCGAGACTTTCTAACCCTAAGCTCAATTAACGTTTTTATATGAGTTGTGATTGAAACCTTGTACAAGATTTGTAGCTTTTTGCTGAACTCTTTTCAAGCATTTTTATTTCATTTTTTAAATGTGGATTCCAAACTGGTGCACAAAATTCTAATTCAGGTTTATCATAAGTTGTATATAGTTTAGTAAACGAGTCAGTTGGTCAGAATATAAATGTCTGCTTTATAGTGCCTAGTTTTGAGTAAGCTTTATTGATTATTGTTGTGATGTGGGTTTTCCATTTCAGGTTTTTCATTCGTTTTAATGATTGTTCTATTATGGATAGTATTTACAATTATTTAGATTATTAAATATGTTGATAACTTAGTCTCGTTCATGTGTTGTTTCATTTAATTTGATGATTGTTCCGTCGTGGGTTGTTTATATAATTATTTATATATACATTATGTGTTCATTAGGTTATAATGTATACATGTTGCATACATACATACATACATACATACATACATACATACATACATACATACATACATACATACATACATACATACATACATACATACATACATACATACATACATACATACATACATACATACATACATACATACATACATACATACATACATACAAACATACATACATACATACATATATATATATATATATATATATATGTATATATATAAATATATATATATATATATACATACATACATATATATATATATATATATATATATATATATATATATATATATATATATATATATATATATATATATATATATATATATATATATATATGTGGGTTGTTTATATAATTATTTATATATACATTATGTGTTCATTAGGTTATAATGTATACATGTTGCATACATACATACATACATACATACATACATACATACATACATACATACATACATACATACATACATACATACATACATACATACATATATATATATATATATATATATATATATATATATATATATATGTATATATATATGTATATATATAAATATATATATATATACATACATATATATATATATATATACATACATACATATATATATATATATATATATATATATATATATATATATATATATACATATATACAGAGCCTTTAGAGAATTTACAGACAGTCCGAGGATCCCCCCAGAGGATATATATATATATATATATATATATATATATATATATAAATATATACAGAGACTTTAGAGAATTTACAGACAGTCCGAGGATCCCCCCCAGAGGATTTACAGACAGGCAGAATAGGCCATGGTCGATTGCGGATTTTGATTCTTTATTGGCCAGGCACATCAAAAATTTATAGTGACAGCGGTTCTGGAAAAACAAACTTCCTCTCAAAGAATACATGTGATGAATTAATCATATTGATGGCAAGAAAAGTTTTGCAATCAATCAACGGCGATGTTTTAAAATCTAAGTATTTTGGATTATTAATATATTCAACACCTGATGTGAGTCAAAAAGATCAACTATTTGATCTTGAAGTACATTGATCAAATTTCTAATTGGCCAAGTGAAAGACTTGTCAACTTCATCCACATTGATAATCACACCAGGAAAAATTTAGCCAATGCAACTGTAGAATTTTTAGACATAAAATTGAACAAGGAAATCAACAACTGCTGAAGCCAGTCTTATGATAACTCAAGCAAATGACTGGAAAATATAAAGACATGAAAACTAGAATTTTGGAGTTCAATAAGCTGTCAAAATTCTCACCATGTTCAAGTCATTCTCTTAACTTGGAGAGGCTGCTTTAGTTGACTGCATCAAGGGAATCAATTTTTTGGTATTGTTCAAGAACTGTACAATTTGTTCTCTGCTTCTACAAAGTTATGGATGTTTTGGAACAGTTTGCATGTAGTTTATTGAAATCACTATCAAATACTCGGTGTAGCGCACATGCTTACGTGGTCAAAACCATTCACCAGAACTATAATAAATTAATGGAAGGGTTAATCAAAATCAATGAGAGTGAAAGTTTTGAAACGAAAGCAAAAGCTGCAGCCGGAAATTTACTATCGAAAATGGAAACTTTTGAATTTGCATTACAAAAAATATTATGGGATCAAATTTTGCAACGAATGAATGCTGTTTCCAAATCATTGCAAAGTGCAACTATTACTCTAGATACATGTGCTGAAGTTTAATAATCTCTTGGTGATTATCTTCTAGGATTAATTAACTTATTCGATTTAATAGTACAAGATGCGAAACTTCTGTTACCAGACATTATTTACAAAAGTGACGTAATAAGAAAGCACTTTCAGGTGAATACTGATCAGAAAAACCTCAATTAAGTTCATGCGAAGAGTTTTTTTAAAAACCATCAATAATCTTACTAGAAATTTAAAAAAAAAAGCTCAATGCTATCAGGAATTGAATCACAAATTTGTATTTTATTAGACACGAGATTCAATAAAGATAAGACTTGTGTTAATCGTCTGGTGGAAGACTACACAGAAGACATAGATTATAGTTTATCTGCAGAAATTGAACATCTTCACCTGTATTTGAAGGAACATTTTAATAATCAAGTTCCTGAATTGTCCCATTTAGTTTTGTTCAAACTTATAAAGGAAAAATAAATAGAGGATTCATTTCCAAATACTAATATCATTTTAAGGATTTTCATGTTTCATGATATCTAACTGCTCTGGAGAAAGACCATTTTCAAAATTAAAATTAACAAAAAATGATTTGCGATCAACTATGTTACAATAAACGTTAAACAATTTTGCATTATTATGAAGTAACGCAGACAAAATGAGTTCAATTAATATAGATTAATTGAATAACGAGTTTGTTAATGAAAAATACATAAAAAAGATTATGTAGATTTTAAACAACATTTAAGAAAAATTGAAATAAAACCTTGAGCTACTTTAAATTAAGAACGCATTTTTTAAAATTATCATTCTATTTTTTAACATGAGGCCGTAGGTTTTTTTTGGCCTAGGGCCCCTAAAACTGTAAATCTTGCAAACGCAGTTATTGCCATACCAATTCTTGATATGTTTTTTGAATACCTTGAGACTTTTTGTGGACATGGTCTCATTATTTAGAGTATTCCAAGGCAAGGTGGCTCTATATAACGTACAGCATAAATCATTATATATGGAGCCTTTAGGAAGTAGAATGAGTTTTTTGTTTCAACGGCGTTTAAACGTAAGACTTTTTTTATAGTAAAAAGATTTTTCATAATTAATGGATTTAGACAATTAATAGACTTTAAAGTTTCCATCATTAGAAGTCTCAAATTTCTTAGATGGATTCTTGGCCTATTATCAAAATTTAATAATTCATCCAGAGAGAAATGAAATCTTTTATTGGCTATACTTAGAGCTTTTTTATGATTCTTTTAACTAGTTTGTCATCTCTTTTTTAAAAGAAAACTTCCAAATTAGAGGACGATAAGAAAAGTTAGACAAAGTAAAAGCATTAAACAGCAAAATAGATTTATCACGGGATAAAAAACTTCTTATGCGTGAAAGGTGAAAACATTTATCATTAGCTTTAATGTATAACTCTTTAACATGTTCCCCAAACTTTAGATCTTTATCAATTGTTATCCCGAGTAGTTTCATCTTATCGGAGGCAAAAACCCTTATATTACCTATTTTTAGCGATGAATTTTTTGTATTTTTTAAGCCAACTAAAAGTAATTGAAACTTATCTGGGTTAGCAACCATCGAGTTTAACTGAAACCAATTGATGGTATTGGTTGCTTCTTTTTGCAAACGAAAAATAACCTAATCACAAGCATAAATAGTGTTATCATCAGCAAAATTACAAAATTCCGTATCTTTCATAAATAAAAATAAATCATTTATAAAGATATTGAACATAATAGGTCCAAGGATTGACCTTTGAGAAACTGCAGATAATATATCCACCCAATTTGAGGCAGAAGAACCTATTTTTACCCTTTGTTTATGGCTACAAATATAGGATAGCAAGAGATTAAGACTTTCTTTCGAAAAACCATCGGCGTCTAGTTAAGCAATTAGTAAGTCATGCGGGATATAGTCGTACGCTTTTGTGAGGTCTAATAATATTGATCCAACAACACCTCCATTATTAAAACAATCATGCCATTTATTATGTAACGAAAAAAGGGCGTGCTGAGTATTATAACCCAATCGGACGATAATTTGACTTATCAGTTGGGTCATTCTTCTTAAAACACGGTATAGCATTAGCCATTTTTAGATAATGACAGGAATTTACCATCATGAATACTATTGTTTATGCAGTCAGTAAGACTGTCCCTAAAGTGAAAAATATAAGATTTTAACTTAAAAGTTAAATGCAATGTAGGGGGCATGCTGTACCATGGATAATTTTCAACAAAGTATCTTTCTGTGTCAAGAGGAAATAATATAAATTTATTTACATCACTATCATATTCACTCGCCACTGCTATCATAATTGTAAGCATTTTTTTAATCAAAACTATATCTTTATTTGTTATAGCAACTGAAATTTCTGCCTTGGCAAAGAAGCGTCTAGCTCTATTTCCATCATTCGTATTGCCAAATCCTGGTTTTGGTTTGTCAATAATCAAACCACACTGTTCTCGAAATTCTTTCTGAATTCGAGCTTTATCGTTTGCGACAATTTCTTTATCATTTCCACGAGCTTGCCACTTCTTGATTGGTAGTTTATAAGCCAAGTGCAAAATGCATTTGAACATTTGAATCCACCCATGTAGCACAAATAAGCCAAACCCTGCTGCTTGTCTTTCTTCAATTAGGCACTTTTTCTTAACATTTCTTTTTATTTGCTCATCTACTCTATTCTTCTCAGCAGTTGATTCTTCTTAGACTCTTTTATAAAATCGATTTTTAAAGGCCTACAATATTTTGTGGATGCAGGGTGTGGATTCGACCAAATAATTTTTCTACCAGCAACAAGACGAAGAGAGACGATGCATGTTAGAAAAACAGCTGAATCACTGGCTTTGGAATCACAAAATGCTTGTTTATAGGAACCTGTTGTAGTTTATAGGCCTGAAGAGCCATCATACCCCCATTTCAAAATTAATTGAAGCTGATTTAATTCTTCATTCTGAAGAGTCCTAATAACAGGCTCCACAGCTAAAAATAAGCGCAGTATTGTGTGGCTCAGTAAAGATTGCAAAGAAACCAAAGCATAGGTTTCTGATACATGAATATCAATAGGATAACATAATTTCTTGGCTTCTTGAACCTTTTTGTATGAGGGAAATCTTTCAGGTACAATTTTTCTTAAAACATCATTATGATATCTAGATAGTTTTGCTTCCACCAAAACACTTAAAGCATCTTTACGTGACATTTGTTTTTGTGGTTCAAGTATTTTCTAATATGCTTCTCTATATTTATTTGCACGTTTGGGACTTTCTGTAGCTTCTTTCAATAGTTTTGATGCATGTAATATTCCTTCAGTTTTTAATCTTATTTGAGTAGCACAAGTCAAAACAGATAGAGAATGAGTCTCGCTTAAAACTTTTAATTTCCTTCGGATTGTTCGTTCACAAAAATTTGAAGTATTATACTTCTTTTCGTTGCTGCAAGTTTTGCTCACTATATGCTGATTTAAACAAATGGAACTGTTTAACCAAACTTATTATTTTTTTGAAAAACTTTATATATCCTGTGTGATTTTATCCAACGAGATTTATACTGTGACATAAATAAAGACAGTGATTGACTTGACGCATTTAAATATTTTTCTTCGCATTCTGTAAGATTTTTAATTTCTTCATTCAAAAAATGAAATTGTTTGTTCATTATAACAAACTCAGAATCTCTCTTATAGCCACAAGTTTACTTCTCTATTACACAAAAAAACATAATGTTATTACTCTAAATCGAAATCATATAAAAAGTTTTAAGAGTAACCTAAAAAACAACCAAAACATGCTCTAAAATGCAATGGAAAAGAACGTCATTAATTTGATGCGTTAATGACCTGGTTTCGTTACCTGGTTTCTACTGATGTAAGTGACACATTTCCTCTATTACACAAAAAAACGCTCAAAACGTGCAAAAATAAAAAAAGTTTACAATCTGATCATGAGCCATTCCATAAAAAAAAATCTCAGGAGTATCTAGGTGAAAACCTAAACAAAAAGTGCTTTGTTTAAAAAAATTACATAAAAATGAAATATTTAAAACGCTATTTTTGTAAAAGCATAATAATATATAGTGCAACTTAAATAATATTTTATTATTACCACAAGATAGCTACAAGGCTAAAATTAAAGAATACTTGAAAAAAAAATTTATAACTTTTAACACACTTCTCATAAGCACTATATAAACAAAGTGGTACTTTTAACTCGCGCAAGCGAGTCATTTTTTAGACAAAAGATTACGACTAAAATATGGGTTCCACAGGGTTAAAGGTCAGTCCAAACCTAAAACAAAGACGTAGATAAGATGAAGCAGAGACTCTTTTATGCATTACTACTAAAAAAGTTATCATAACGCCTTATTTTATTTTCGCCAATTGCCCAATTTTGAAGCAATTCTGCCCGACTGTGGATCGCCAATAAATTATGCAACTCTAAATTTCACCAATAAACAAAACAAAAAAGGTTATAAGTTTTCTCTCGCAGAGCCTCAAGTCATAAAAAATCAAAACAGTCTATTAAGTTAATTTAAAATCGCCGCGTAAAAAAGGTTAACATCTCCTACTCCTTTTTTTCAAATAAATTTAGCCTTGTGTGTTATTTGTGTAATATTTATTCATGAACGGTCGAAAGAAGAAGAAAAAGTTTAAAGAGTTGACAAATCTATGTAACGCTATCAGTGGTATTCTCATTAGCTTTTTATTGTCTATGATTAAATTTTAAAATTAACAACAATGTTTTAATTTTAAGAAAATTAAAATTTTTTTTTTATTTTCTTTGGTTATGGAACATGACATGTATTAAGTATATTTTATTTTATGATCTTATTGAACTATGTGTTGTTGTTTTTATTAGATGCCGCTTTAAAGTCAAGGAAAAACTTAACCAAAATGGATGCCATGCAACTTATTGTTAGAGTAACTAGGCATTCTTCTGACCGATTAAAGAGAGCATCCACTAATATTGAAATATATTAATGATGGCTTATTTACCTTTAATCAACTGTGGTACATTTTATTTATTTTGCATTTTTCAGTAACTTTTTTCTATGTTAATTTAATGTTAACAAGGAAAGCAACGATCAAATTAGAATTCTACATACGCGCGGTGGTAGAGTTTTAGTTTACGTTCATATAAGGCATTAGGCCGGGTGATTAAAAACAAGCAATTGCTTTTACTCAGTAATTCGTCAGTTTTACGTGAATAGAAACTTTAGCAGTTTTGCACAAATTTTTATTCACGTAAGGTTAAGCAATTTACTCAGTAATTGTTCAGCTTTACGTGAATAACTCTTAAGCTATACGTGAATAACTTAAGCAAAATTGCTGAAGTTTTTATTCACGTAAAGCTGACCAATTATTGAGGAAAAGCGATTGCTTTTTTTTATTCACCCGGCCTATTGTAGTAAAAATGATCTTTGGGTTCCTGACGGCGATGGAGAAATATTAACAACTGAGATTATTAATGAACGAACAAAAAACATTCTAAAAGCGTATGCTTTTGAATACGTCACAAAAAGTTATCTTAACTAATGCCAAGACTCCGATGCGGACAAACAAATGAAATAATGACTGTAAAATGTGAAACTTGTATTTCTCTGACTGATGATAAAATTCCTGGTGCTAAAGTGTTTAAAATTCCTGTGGAATACAATGTAAATGAGCTTAAAAGGTGGCTGGAGTGTCATAATCTAAAAAAATGGGAATAAAAAGAACATGTATTGAGAGTACAGAGAGCTAACAATTTAAATCTTCCCGTCCATTATTTTTTTGTAAGCTTTTCGTGGAATATTTAGTTTCAAAGTTATTTGCAATTAAGATGATTTTCAATTCTAATGCTTGATTCTAGTGGAGTAGAAAATTTTTTCCATTTACATATTTTTCCACTTGAAAAATATTTTTTCACACACATCTAAACTCTGTGCAATCATTAGTAGCACGAATATTTTTGAATGTTCGAAATATTTTAGGCAACGTTCTTTTGAAAACTTCACGTTCTGGAAACATTTTATTTTCAAGACATTCAAAATGATGAAACATATATATTATCTAAGTTGTGAATATGAGACGTATTTAAAACAAACTCACATTACATATGAGCAAGAGTAAATATATTAAACATTCTACGAAGTCTTAATAATGCAACAAAGAACTGTTCTTTTATTGATAACATAAATTAATTAGTAGAGTTTTTAACTTTTCTTGAACTATTCCAGTAGGAGAATTTAGCTGCAAGTAGATATTTATTATAAATGGTTTGAGTAGACACATGTTTTAACAGTAAAATTATTTGAAGTACCTAAAGCTAAGGAACCATAATGATGGTCCAAAGTACTATTACTTTTAACTTTAATTTGACTACTTCCAGTAAAATCATTTTCTGTATTAGGCTTGCAATAAGACGGAGTAATACTTTTTATTTGAAAACCAACATCTTCCGATATCTTTTTCTTAGGTATTACAACGACATCGCAAATGGTTGGGTTTTTGCTTTTCCTTTTGTTAATAGAGTTAACCTGATATCGTGTAAGATTTGCTTTTAATAGATTGGGAAGGTCTTTAGAGGACCATTCTTTTCGAAAAAATGTAATTAGAAAATATATGGGCAATTCCACGGCTGAAAATGAAAAAGTAGTAAACTTTTATTCTCTTTTTCGTCAACTTTTAGCAAATGAATATTGATGTAGACACATTAAAATGTTTATTTAAAATATACCTTTAGTTACCGTAAGTTAACAAAGACATGATAAAAATTTGTTTTTTCTAAAATTTAGTCAAAAAACTTAAGTTTTTTAGTAATATATGCAAAAGAATATTAAATGTAACGTTTTAACATTTAAAGTTTTAAATAACGATGCTTAGTTAAAGCACATTTTAATTTTTAATTTGTGTGACGTTAGTTAAAACTAAAAGCATTTACTAAAGTTTTGATTTACGTCATTAAGTAATTTTTTTTTCGTCGCGTTGGTTCGGAGAACATAGAAGAAAGTTTTTAAATTTTTTTTTAAGTTTATTGAAATTATTTATAACATTTCTTTTTTATTTGTATATGCCTTCTTATTTTAGTTGACATAAATACACATATTTAATAAAAATAAGAGTTATATAAATATTTGTATTTAGGCATTAAAAAAGAAAAAAGATTTATTTCCTATTCTCCTAATATAAAAAAAATCAGTTAAAATCTTTTTTTTTTGTTTTAGTAAAAGAAATCGTTTGTAAATGCAATTATGGGTCATCCATAAAGCACGTTACCTTATATTTGTCAACTCTTAAGCCCTTCCTTCCTGTCACAAACAATCACATATACCTTAACCCCTCTCCCTCCTAAACTGTGATGGCAGTTTTTTCGTCAAAAATATTTTAAAAGATTGAAATATAAATATTTTTCAGCATTTTAAAAGTTCAGCCTAATGAAAGTAAAGTAATACACATAAACGTAAGAACCAAATATTTTCTTATTTAAACTTTGAGTTTGCAGTACAAGCCTGGTGGCCGCATAAAGTCTGACATTGCTATCCTCGAGCAAAACATCGAGCAACAAAAGCAATATCATATATTAAACACCTATCTTATAAAATTCGGCTCCAACAGCTGGGTCTAACAACACTTAAAGAATGCCTTAAATTACTTGGGTACCCGATTTTTTTTCTTCAAAATTTAAATTTTTAAGAAAAAAAATCGGGTACCCAAATATTTATGTAGACGATAAGTAGTGATCCCTAAAATTTGTTTATTCGCAAAAATTTTGGATCCATCATAATTATTTTTTTAAAAATTTCAATTTTCGCTTAAGGTGCTCATAATGCCCTATTCTGTCATATGCACAGATGTAACGAAAAAAGTTTAACAAAAGTTAACAATATCAACTATCAAATAATCTCAGATTTTGAAAAACATTTTTAATAACAAAATTTCGACGAAAAGTCTATTACTATTAAAAAAGTCTGTTTTAATTTTTTCTGAAAAATCTTCATCTTGTAACTCTAAGTTTTCTAAGTTTAAGTTGTTCTGTTATTTTATGCGATGTTAGGGGGCATCCATAAAGTACGCACGCAGTAAAATCACTGATTTAGAACCCCCTTACCACTGCATCTTTTTAACCCCCTTTTCCTCTGCGTACTTACGTATTATTAATTACAAAATAACGTCTTTTTAAACCCGACGCGAAAGTTTTTTGAAACATTTAAAACAAATACTGTAATCAACTCCACGTTTCATTAGCCAAATTCATTTGACGCAGTCCGCACACTTATGTTTACGATGTATGGGGAAAAAAAATGGTAGCTTCTCAGTTTGATAAAAAATTAAAAACAAGTATCCTACATCCTAATATTTATACTTTTTCTGGCTAGATTTTTAAAACGCTTCAATTGATTTGTTCTTCTGCTTTATGCTCTATAAAAGTTTTAATTCAAAAGATTCTAATGGTCTACTCAAAATACTCTTGTTTACAAGTTTATAAAAAGAGATAAAATACAAACATTTTGCCAGACATTATTATTCCAGTTAAACAATATGGAAAAAGATTAGCTAAGAAAAAGACAATTCAGCAAAAAGAAAATTATAGTTACAAAAATTATAAAAGGAACCCTTCATATATACAAGTTCAAAAATAAAATTTTCAGAACATTTAAATTGCTTTTATCTCAAAAAAATTACAATGGGAACAAACTTTGAGTTTTTTATAAATTTTCTTAATGGTTTTAACATAACAAAACCAAATTGCCAAATTTGATTTTTAACATAGCGAAATTAGATTGCAAAACTTGATTTCAAGATAATTTCAGTTTTTCATTTTCTTCCAACCATGTAATGAATTTTCTGTTTCTTCAACAATGGCTAATAAAGTATTATTTGTTAAATTTAAAAACGTTTGATGTATTGGTCTCTAGCAGGTATGATTAAAAAACATAAAGTTTTGTATCTGCACACTCAATCTGTAGCTGGCATGAAACATAACATTGAGGGAAATTTTCTACTTGTTGTTCATGGCCCAACACAATCACGCAGCTTTGAGTTTTCTAGTCTAACAAACTTCAATCAGGGTTACATATCTTTATCAGAGCTACAACTAATATTTATTACAACTAATATTTGTTGTTTATTTATACAACATTCATATATATAATTATTTATTTATACAACTAATATTTATTGTTCATTAGGTTAAGGGGAAACCTCCTCTAAACTTACCCAAATTTTATAAAAAATATTTTTATTTATTTATTTTAATGTATGCAGAATTCAAAATTATTTGTTTATTTACTGATTTTAATTATTAAATCCTTCAAATTTAGCATTTTTTTAAGGTACCTTAAAATTTATACCATAGCAACGCCCATGGCAACGGTGTAGCACCTCATTAAAAATCCTAATAACTTATGTGTGTTTTTAAATAGCTGCAGTAAAATGCTTGGTTAGGCTTCTTTACTTATCCACCGAGCGAAAAAAGTCTGGTTTATCAAGTACAGTTTTCTGTTATTCTGAAGCTTTTAAAGTTGTCAATTTTCTTAATTTTTTAAAAAAATGGGTAAAGCGTGTAGAATAAAATCAAGAACAATAATTAATAAAAGGAGGAGAGGTTTCTTATGGAAGAAATTTAATAGTCTTGACAAAGAAAATATTGAAATGGAGTTAAATGATAATCCTTCTATAACAACTTTGATTGATTCAAATAATACAACTGTCAATAATAACTCTGTAAATAACGAATCTGGATTAAATTTATTTTCTACATCTGTATCTGCGAAGAAGGTAAAGCCAATTGAATGTTCCAGAGCTTTTACAAGAATGAAAGTATCTGGATATAGGATTATAGATTGCTCTATATTATCTGATATATTTAGTGCTTTAGCATGCCCTCAATGTGGCGAGTGTTCATCCTTGTCATTGTCCGAAAAAATGCAAGACAAAAAAGGACTTGCCTCTAAGTTACTAATCAAGTGCTTTAACTGCAAATATGAAAATGAGTTTTATACTTCAAAACAATGTAACAGAGGATATGATATTAATTGTAGAACAGTATACGCAATGCATGCACTTGGACAGGGACATTCTGGTATAAAAATATTCACCACTTTAATGAATATGCTACAACCAATGACTCAAAATAATTATGATAAGTTAGCTGTGAAAATAGGTGCTGTCACACAAAAAGTTTCTGAAGATACCATGTTTGATGCAGTAGCAGAATTGCGTAAACATGTTGCTAATGATGAAGTTTTTGATCTTGGTGTGTC
This sequence comes from Hydra vulgaris, assembly GCF_038396675.1. Lineage (NCBI taxonomy): Eukaryota > Metazoa > Cnidaria > Hydrozoa > Anthoathecata > Hydridae > Hydra > Hydra vulgaris. Next base: position 8,760,836 of record NC_088921.1, on the reverse strand, counting down.
GTGTGATGGTACTTGGCAGAGAAGAGGCTTTTCATCATTAAACGGTGTCTTTTCTGCATTATCAATGGACACTGGAAAGGTTTTGGATGTCGAACCAATGTGCAGGTTCTGCAAAGGTTGCTTTTTAAAGAAAGATCTTTTAAAAACAAACCCTACAGCCTATGCTCAATGGAGGAACTCGCACATTTGTAAAAACAATTACAAAGGATCTGCAAGCGGTATGGAGACCACTGGTGCAAAACGTGTGTTTTTAAGATCTATTGACAAGTTCAAACTGCGATAAGTGAATTTTTTAGGAGACGAGGACAGCAAAAGTTTCATTAATGTCATAGATACTTACCCTGGCATTCAAGTTAATAAGTTAGAATGTGTGGGACACTATCAAAAACGTGTTGGTACACGACTACGAAATTTAAAGAAAAGAGAAAAAGGTCTCGGTGGGCGTGGTTGTCTTACTGATGCAGTAATCGATCGTCTGCAAAATTTCTTTGGCGTTGCTATTAGGCAAAATGCTGGAAACTTAGCAGGTATGAAGGCAAGCGTATTGGCTACATTATTTCATGTTGCATCTTCCAAAACAAATAACTTGCATTTTCCTCACTGTCCTACCGGCATCAATAGTTGGTGCAAGTTCAACTTTGATAAAGCAAATAAAACCAACACTTACAAACCGGGTCCAGGTCTTCCAATGAACATAATTTTGAAAATTAGACCTATTTTTGAGGATCTTAGCAAAGATTCAGAACTAAAAAAATGTTTACTTGGGAAAACTCAAAACGCAAATGAATCGTTCAACAGTATGATTTGGGACCGATTACCGAAGACCAGATATGTGTCACTCGCTAATTTGAAATTTGGTGTATACGATGCGGTAGCAAATTTTAATATTGGTATGAAAGCTTCAGTGTTAGTTTTTGAACAATTAAATATGTTACCAGGTGCTTTCATGGTTAAAGGTTCCAATAAAATAAACAATAAAAGAATAAAACAATCTAAATATAGAATGAATGAAAAGAATAAGTTGAGGCGACAGTTAAATAGAGCAAAAAGAATTTTAAAAAATGACAATAATTTGGAAAAAGAGGGTATAACTTATGAACCAGGAGGATTTTAAATACTGTTTTTTAGATTTAATGAAGTTAATGATTGCTTTTTTATACATTCTTTGGTGTTATTTAATTAAAAAATGTTAATTTGCTTTTTTCTCAGTATATAGTATTTAAGACGCCGGCCAACATTGCTCGCCAACCATTCAAGAGCCGTTTCTAAAATTTTCAGTGGTTGTTTATTAACTGGTATAGAGTGTTTTAAGTTGAATAGTTTTTTTTTTTTTTTTTACACCTGCTGTTTATGCTGTTTTAGTACCACATTATTGAATATTGGACTTTGACTTCAAAATACCTAATTTTATATTTGTAAAAAAAAATTCTGTTCAACTTAAAACACTCTTCTACTCTATATAAACACCATATAAAAATTTCAACTTGGGTTATTTTGCTCCCTGCCCACAATATTGGCCGGCGTGAAACCTGTTTTTGCTGGTCAAAAAAACCAATTAAATTAGAAAGTCAATAGCTGTACAGTTGGCAGTCAGCTGTAATTTTATGTTTTCTAAAATCATGCTACTATTTTGTGTTTTGTTCTAAGTTTATCGACCTTAGTAACTGCATGGCTCGTTTTGGAGCCATGCGGTTACTAAGATCAATATTTACAATACCAGTGTCAAAACGCTCTCTATAAATGAGAAATATGCCTTTTAAACCGTTACAAGTGCTTTGTACATGAGTATTTTCAGTGTTATTTAAAATGATATTAGTGACACTTTTAGTATTATTTTTAAAAGTGTAATTTTTCTTAAAATATCACTATTATTTGAATCTTCTGTGAGTTTATTGATATAGAGGTCAATGTTTTCAAATTTAGTGTTATCTATTGTGAAGTATAATTAAATCAAATAATTAGGTACTAAAACAAATACAATCTGATAAAACAAAGGCAGTTCTTTGTAACTATTTATAATGTAAATGTTGACAGACAGATGATTTGCGTTTAAATTTCAATTTAATTAGTACAAAATAAACACGTTACAGATAAACAGCCACTTTTTTTAAGTGCTATTTCAATTTTAAAACAATTAATGATACATCTTTTTAAAAATAGTTTAGTTCTGGATCTGCTGATATAGCAATTATGTCATCTCTTTTTTTATTATTATTTAAGGACTCTGTTAATTTTAAAATATGGTTGCACTTTGTAACTGTTCTGTGCAAGATAGAGTGAATCTTTTCTTTTATAGTTTTCATTGCAGTTAGTATTTTATCATTATTGTGTTTTAAAAAACACAAAAGTGAAAGTAAGCGAAAGTACACAACTTACTTGAACTAACAGGACAACTGCAATGTTCTATTTCAGGATTAAATCAATCAAAAAGTCAACTAATCTCAAATAGCGACTATATAATTTTATACTCTTAGATTTAATGATTTAATTTTCACTTCGTAGCATTCTTTATGCTTTTTCAGGAAGTCCTTCCTTTTTATGGTCACAATATCTGTAAATGACATCTTCACTAATTTTCTTATCGTAAAATATCTTGTTTGATGACCATTCAGCTTTAATTTTAGGTATTTTTAATGGGAGACTGCATTGAAAATACAGGTTTGCTATTCAATAACAATATTAAATAGCCTATTAGGCTTTAGTTTAACTTTTAGCTTTAAATAACATAAATACATTTGCAATTGTTTCGCAATTCCTCGAAAGTATCAAATCATTTACGTTTTTAATCATAATGAATTAGAAACTAATAGCAGCAGCAACGGTATTGTTTAGTTAATTTTTTTTTAATAACAAGGTTATTTTTTTTTAATAACAAATTTTTTTTTAATAACAAACTTACCATCTTTACTTTTTTCCCTATATCGAACTAATTTCGAGACCAGGCCTCTGAAATGAATTTGGCTAATAAAACATTCTTTTACATAACATAATGATGATTTTTCTTTAACTCGTGAATTTTATTGCTTTCGTTAAAATAAAAAAAATCAAGTTTAAGGAGAAATAAAAAAACAAGCGCCGGTAAACCGCCTCTAGTACGTTTTTGAGTAACCCCACCTCCCCCCATAAACTGTACCATGGAAATTTCATACAAACTCTATTAGAAATAAATACTCAAAAATCTTTTCTATGCTAAATGTAGTGACTAATTGTTAAAACAAAGTCTTTAAAAAGTATACTTTTTATTTTTATGCTATAAATAGTGACCATTTTTTAATACTAAAACTTATATAATATGAAATGTATACTTTTTATTTATTAATGGTTGTCTTACCTACTGCAATATTGCTTGAGAAACTACTTATTTCAGTTAACTAAAGAAATCAAAAAAATAGACAGTAAGCAAAAAAATGTCCCCAGGATTTTATTTGGCGTTTACAAAATGGTTAATTACGAATCTCTTTTTAGGAAACTTAATGCCCTTATTCTTTATAAACTTAATATACACCAAGTTTTACTATTCATGATTAAAACAAAACATGGTACATCATTATTTATCTCTTAGAGAATTTTTTATAATTTATTTAGTTAAGAAACAGTTTTCTTCAATTAACATGTTTAATTTAATTTTATTACAAAAGAAACTTTTTTAAGATGTTAATATTTTTAAAATAATATCTAACTATTAATTTACAATTAAGTAAACAACGTTATTTGTAACTTAAATGAAACTTTTATTTCCGAACAAAAAAACTTCGAATAAAAATTCTACAAAACTTTCGAACTTTTTTATTTTGACAACAAAAATCGTTTGAAGAAACAAATGGCGAAATCCTTAAATTTTTAAAATAGTTGTTCATGAACATAAGAGACATTTTTTGTAAGAATCAGGCAGTCAATGGAAGTGACCTCCTCCAAATTGCTTGAATTTTTTATATATTGATCAGAATATAGAAAAAACCTGTTGGGGAAAAAAAAAAATTTCAAAAATGTTTCGTTCACTCGGAATCTGGGCTTAAATTTTTGAGATTTTTTTAAAAATTTTTAGAAATTTAGTTTTTGCCACCTTTGAACCCATTTTTTTGGCAAGGCAAAAAGTTGCACATAGCTTTTGTAGTTAATATCAGACGTAACCCAAAAGCTCTCTCCAAAAAATATAAAAAAGTTGCGTGACACTGTGCGGTTGGCTAATTATCATAGTTCAAAAGTACAAAATCAATCACTTTTGTCAATTTTTAATCGGAGTTAATTCTAGCGGCGAAGTGTTGCACACAATTTTTCTTTTAGGATTTGAAATTATCAAAGGTATTGAGTCTAAAAATGCAAAGAAAGTTATGTGATACCTAAGGCCTATTAATATATTAAGGCTTGAAATTGGAAAAAAATGTTTTAGTATACTTACAAAATGAACCATTACGGCAGAGGCGCTTAGTTTTGTAAAAATGTAAACATATCCAACTGTCAATACAAAAAGGTCCTAACATATTAATAAAAAAAATTCGTGTGATCTTTAGATATTAAGTTAAAAATAAAGGTACAAATTGTTAAAAACGATTAAGTACGAAGAGATATTTTTTTGGACACACAGATGAGGTTTTCGCTCACAATAAAATTTCTATCATTCAAAATTAGCATTTAGCATTACACAAAACATTGCACGTAATGTTAAGAAAAAATTTAAGCGTTTCTGACTATGATATAGAAATCATAACAATTGAAATAAATAATAATAAAAAACAATACATGATCAGAAGTGAATTATTTAAATTTACATCATAACCAAATAACTTGTGGTGATCGAATGGAAGAAGAATCGCTGATATCACGATTGTGGAGAAACAAGTTAGTGGGCGGTTGTTTACTTTACCATAAAAATGTCTTAACTTTATTTTAACGATCTTTAAAATTTGCATAAATAGAGTAGATATTTTATCATTGCTATTGAGAAATAGGTACTGCATAAATAGAACTTGTTTTTAGTTGAGTATGAAACAAAACAAATATTTTTATGAAAACTGTTGTTGCTTTTCAAAAGGAAATTGTGGATCATTCAAAAAACATAAAATTATAAACAAAATGTTCTACATTCATCAGCTGGGAGATGTTGATGTTAAGAAACACCTCATCAACTTAAAGGTAATTATGTATTTTAAATTTACGCAGACTGTAATATAATTTTTATAATTACATACTTTATAACTTCTCTGCAATAAGATTTTGAGACAAAGTTCTTTAAACAAAAAAATAGCTCTTTTAATTAATTCCTCACTCTTTTAATAAATAATCACTAAATTAATCACACTCTTGCAATATTGTATTTTAATAATAATATATTTCAAACTTGTAAACATTTTTCGTGAAGAGTCAGATTATAAACAATGCTTTAAATGACACACTTAATAATTGTTTAAAAAACTGTTTTTAGGTCATGCGATTAAACGATAATAATATTTGGGAAGAAAATGGACTTATTGCAAATAGACTTAAAAGAAATCTTGAAAAGGATGAACAAATATGTGCTTTTCACCGGTACACGTTTGGTATCGCATGGAGTCCTCCAAAAACATGCTTTCATCCTCACCATCTAAATATTAAAGGAAAAAAATCTCCCGCTTTAAGGGCGTCACCAATACATGTCGTCATATTAATGTCAAAGCGATACAATGAAGTATTTTCAGTTGGTGCAATGCTGTGTTTTACCCATTTAAAACAAGAAACTGCTTTATCTAGAGTCAACGAAAACACCAATTTATGTACAGAAACACAAACACAACAAGAACAAACATATATGACACCTGCTACTCCAGATGAAGAATTTGATCCCGGTGAAATTAATGTTTCACAGGAGATTTTGGACGAATCTCTAAGAAGCCGTGAGAGTGTAACTGAGGTTCTTAATGCAAGTCCAATAAAATTTAGATTAAAAAGGAAGTTCGAATATCTGGAAGATACTACTAAAGATAAGTTAAAACGCAAGTATGTTCGCCTAGAAAACTTATTAAAGAAAAAAGTTGCGGAAGCTGTTGCTCCTGGACAAGAGGAAATACTTATAGATTTTCTTAACAGTAAAAATGTTGATGAAATAAATAGCTCTCTCCCAATTGAAATTATTCGTGCTCAGAAAGTATATAAGCAAAGTGATTCCATGGGAAAGTTAGTTATCCTCTCATTATTAGACCATACCAAGTATACCAAAAAGTTTATAATGAACACATTTGAGTGTACCAAACATCGTATAGAAACAGCAAGAAAATGGCATGCATCTCATAAAGGGTTGGCATTTCCAGAGAAGAAAGTATTCATCCGATCTAGCCTTGATCAAACAAAGTGTGAACATTTCTTAGACTTTATATTTACAAGCGGTATTTTGCATGATGTTGCTTATGGAATAACCAAATTAAAATACGACAGCGGTGAAGAACAAAAGATAGTGCATGCAATACTGACGACAAAATATAGCCACGCTATCATGTTCTATCGAAAAAGTTGTAGTGAAAACAATTATATACCATTATCTGATTCAAGTTTGTGGAAAGTATTGCATGCAATAAAACCTTCAAGTCGAAAAAGCTTAGCTGGATTAGATGATGTTACTGCTTCAGGCATGAATGGTTTTCAAACATTACAAAAATTGGCACAAAGATTTAGTTCTAAATCTCTCGAAGCTGCCCTTGAAAAAGGAAAAAGGTATTTGAAAACAAGTTATCAAACCAATTGTAGTGTCAATGACTCAAACATTTCTTCTCATAGCTCAAAACATGCCTTATCAGATCCATCTGAAAAAAATCTTCAATCCAACACAGAGATATCAGAAGTGGTATGTGCCGATTGCTATGATTTGTGCAAAGCTATCGAGATGATCAAAGAACTAACATTTCAAAATTCTGACGATGCTGATTCTATTTATGATTTGGAAATTGCTGTAAAGGATGTATTCAACTACATAAAACACCTGATGAGAGATTCTCAACAGAAAAAGGCAAAAATCGAAGCTTTTAAACAATTAAACGATGAAACTGCTTTCTGGCCTAAAGATTTTTGTCAAAAAATTCTTCCGGTTCGATACAGTGAGGGCCAAAGAGAGTATTTTGGCAAGAAAGGAATGAGTTTACATGTGGATATATTCTTCATAAAAATAGCAGGAAAGTTATTCAAACGTGTTTACTTTACTTCAATGTATAAGTGTGATCAGGGAATAGGTGATGTTGTTTCGTTAGCCACTGCAGTTTTAGACCAATTCAGAATTGATCAACCGCATATCAAGAAAATGTTTACCAAATCTGATAATGCCGGCTGCTATCAGGGAAATCTTTCAGCTGAAGCAATCTACAATGTATGCAAAGAGAGAGATATAAAGTTGCTGAGATACGATTATAATGAACCCTGTTGTGGAAAAGATCAATGTGACAGGGAGAGTGCAGTAGTAAAGACAATTTTAAGGAGTTACGTTGACTCTGGTAATAATCTTTTGACTGCTGAAGATATACACAAGGCTATGCATTATAGTTTTGGCGCTAAAGATGCAAAAGTAGCAGTTGCTCAAATTAGCAATGATAAAACTGTAGTTACTGGACCAAACATTAAGAACATTAGCAACTATCACTCATTTGAGTTTGGTGAGAAAAGTATGAAGATGTGGCGTTATTTCAATATCGGTGAGGGAATTGAACAAGAGTATGGAAATCTTAAAATTCAACCCTCGATTAAGTTGTTGTTGCCATATAGCAAAACAGATAATTCAATTAAGCGTAACAAGTCACTTAAGGAAAAACAGAAAAGAAGTGACAGGCAATTATATTCATTAAGATTTTGCACTGAAATGAATTGTACTTTATCATTTGAAAGCGATGCTGAGTTAGAAGAACACATGCTATCCGGTCTTCATACAGTTCCGAAATCATTAACATCATTGGATAAAGTTCGCAACTCGTTTGTTCATAAGATGAAAATTACTTCACAACTAAATATGCCAATTTCTTCATCCTCTAACAGTGCTTCCGTAAAAGACAAACCACATTGCATGAACATTTTTCTATTGCAAGGTTGGGCATTACCAGTTCGAAGTTCTTTTAGATTTTCAAATCAGCAGAAAGAACTGTTGTATAAATACTTTATTCGTGGAGAAGAATCAGGTAATAAAATGAGCCCTGAGCAGGTTCACATGCAGCTGAGGAGAGAACTTCCGCCTGATCAATATGTAACTAGCCAACAGATAAGATCTTTATTTTCAAAGTAAGCATTGTTGCTATCAAAACTTTTGCAAATTAGATTATGTTTCTGACTGTTAAATAGTTCTTTTACAAATATGAAATTAAAATTTAGGTGAAAGTTATAATTTTGTGTGTTTGTTTACATATGTTTAAAAATATGTACAATTGATATTGTTATAGATTTAGTAACCTGAAAAGAAAAGGTAAGTTGGTAGAACCGACAACAGAAAATAATGAAAATAGTCAGGTTAACGATAACAAAGAAGTTTATGGCGAAAACGATGACTTTAATCTGGCAGGAGACAATGAAGATGATAATAAATATGAGGAAGACATCGCCAATCTTGCAAAAGAAATTTTTTCTTGTATGGAAAGTGAATGATTGGGTTGCTGTTGCATATGAAAAACAATGGAATATTGGATATATGATGGAGGTAATATTATTCAAAGTATATATTAGTTTCAAGTTTTTATTTTGTTTTACAAAACAGTGCTCTAAAATAAAAGGAATATAAATAAAATGTAAAAATAATTTCAGAATGACATTATATAAGACTTTACAAGTTTTATTGAATGTAAGCAAAATTAAACAAATCATAAACTCTTTATTATATTATTTTAAATGTTGCGCTAATACTTTTAGGTATCTATAACTGGGATCAGAGTTAATTGTATGATTAACGGGCAAGAGAAGAATACTTTTCGCTGGCCGGTTACTACCGAGGAGATAAATAACCAAACTGATAAAATTATCTGTTTAGTAAATGCTCCTTTTCTAATCAATGGTTGCGGCGATTATTCATTATCCGAAGAAGACTATAATACAGTCATATCATTATTCTTAGAGAAACTTACTGCAGCAGAGTAGAAATTATGTGTGATGTGGTGGATAATGTGTGTAAATGACTCTATTAATAAATGAAAAACTACTTTTTAAATGGAAAAACATTTAAATGTTTGATTTATGTTTTATTTAATTAGCAATATAGTTATCTTGATGTTAGATTTTTGTTCAGTTTTTAATTCATGTTATATCATGCGTGTGACAAAATCACACGAATTTTTTTTATTATTATGTTAGGACCTTTTTGTATTGACAGTTGGATATGTTTACATTTTTACAAAACTAAGCGCCTCTGCCGTAATAGTTCATTTTGTAAGTATACTAAAACATTTTTTTCCAATTTCAAGCCTTAATATATTAATAGGCCTTAGGTATCACATAACTTTCTTTGCATTTTTAGACTCAATACCTTTGATATTTTCAAATCCTAAAAGAAAAATTGTGTGCAACACTTCGCCGCTAGAATTAACTCCGATTAAAAGTTGACAAAACTGATTGATTTTGTACTTTTGAACTATGATAATTAGCCAACCGCACAGTGTCACGCAACTTTTTTATATTTTTTGGAGAGAGCTTTTGGGTTACGTCTGATATTAACTACAAAAGCTATGTGCAACTTTTTGCCTTGCCAAAAAAATGGGTTCAAAGGTGGCAAAAACTAAATTTCTAAAAATTTTTAAAAAAATCTCAAAAATTTAAGCCCAGATTCCGAGTGAACGAAACATTTTTGAAATTTTTTTTTTTCCCCAACAGGTTTTTTCTATATTCTGATCAATATATAAAAAATTCAAGCAATTTGGAGGAGGTCACTTCCACAGTTTCAGGAATTTGCCTGATTCTTAGAAAAAACGGCTCATAAATATATTTAGTAAATCGAAAATTAAAATAATTCACTTTTTTCAATATTATAAAATATATTTAATATTTTATTTAAAAAATAAATAATAAACATATTCAACAAAAATGTTAAATATATTAAATATTAAACAAAAGATTTCCACATAACGTTATTAATATTTTCAAATTTTTTAAAACCTCAAAAAAATTTTACTCTACGTCTATGTTATTTAAAATCAATTTATCAAAAAAGAAAACGAAAATAATTCTAGTTTTTATTTATAACTATATATTCATTTAATAAAAATTTTTTATTAAATGAATTTAAAGTTTTTAATTATTTATTTATAACTATATATCTTATTATATTCATTTAATAAAAATTATAATTAATGCTAATTAAACTAAAATTTTAAACATTCATTTAAGAGGTTGCTGAAAAAGTGTAAAAACTTTTTAGTACGTTGCTTTACTTTAAATATATATTGAAAGAAATAATTATGTTGCATAATAATAATAATAATAATAATAATAATAATAATAATAATAATAGTAATAATAACAACAATAATAATATATAAAATAATTGATTATTTTACTATTACTAATATTTAAAAATAAAATTAATTTTATTTTATAAATTTAAATTTTTAAACATTAAAAATATAAAACTAAAACATTAACAAAACAAAATTATTAAAACTAATTCGTATATTTTAATTATAAAATAATATATTAAATATTTCATTTATTACTTTATAATTATAGTTTATATTTTACTTAAGATATTAAACATTTTTCTGTGTAATAAAGTTTTTTAATTCATCGAGGTTACAAAAATCTTTTCTACGGTACTTTTCCTCGATCGTACGGTACTTGATCCACAACCACTTGACATTCGAACAATAAATCCATTCACAAATCTCTTCAATGAAATCGATGTCGTCGTGAAGGTAAAGATGTAATGCTTCACAAAGATTAATCCACGGAAGAAAACTATCTTCAAAATCTTTTTTTGTTATTAAATAACGTGAGGTGACTATCGACAACACTTCAATCTTATCTTTCGGTTTCCATCCTTCGAATTTAATTGGACAATAAAAATGGCGAACATGGCTAACATTTGTTGAACATTGAATTATAAGATTTTTTTCTTCATCACTTAAAATATTTTTATCAACATCTAACCTCGATAACTTTCTTCCAGATTTAATGTAATGATTTACGAAATAATTTTCACAAGAAGTTTTGTAAGAAGTTTTTCCATCGTCAATCGAAATCGTCCACTCTCGTTTATCAACGAATAATTTTATTTTATCATTAAATGATGATTGACTTTCATAAAAACATTCAATGAATAAATTAACGTAATAAGTTTCATAATCTAAAACATCGTAAAAAGTTTTTGATTCAAGTAGACGATCTAAAGAAAAAATAAAATAACAAATAAAAAAAAGTTAAAATAATAATCGAAATTATGATATTCTACATATTAATACATAAATAAATTAAATTAAAATTAAAGTTAAATTTTATTAAATATACAAAATAACTTTATTTTATTATAAATGTAAGATGCTTAAAAAAATATAAAACAAATTAATTCATATGAACAAAAAAAAAGTACTTCGTAATTCATTTCAAACCAACGTAGAAATTAATTTAAATTTACAAAAATAACATCGTTCAGTTGTTTTAATAATACACAAGGAAATCGTTCATCATTCAAACACAGATTTTAAATAAAAGTTTAAAAATCGAATTCGTAATAAAAAATAAAATTTAGAAATATAAAATCGAAAATCTCCTTCGACTATCTTTTTTTGAAATATGTTGAATATATATAAAACCATAAAAAACTCAAAGAGTGAGAGTTTAAATATTCGATTTCGACGTTGATATAAAACTCAAAAAAAAAAAAAAAAAAAAGAGAATTTATGTTTTATAATACAAAATATAATCTTCACAGAGAATTTATGTTTTATAATACAAAATATAATCTGTTTATAACTTGTATATTTTATAATATGAAATATATTATGTGATGCATTTTAATTAGAATAAACAATAAAATTTCACAGAGAAATAAGAAATACTTATAAAAAGAAATGAGAACAGGTCACGAAAAACAAAAGATTTTTATAACTTTTTAAAAAATTTTTTAAACAAAAGATTATTAAAACTTATTGCAAAATAATAGTCAAAATCATAGTTAAAAATAATTTCATTACTACCAGAGTTGTTGAAGCATAACTACCAGGGTTGGCATCAAAAACATTTTATTAAATACGTTAATTCTAGATTCCCAAATAAAAATTCAAATAAAAGTATATATAAGTGGCATTTTCAAACCGAACACAAATATTCATACTTTAGGTTAAAAAAAATACCAATAACTTTTTAAGGCAAACCAGATAAAATGGTAAATAGAAGAATGAATTGAAAAAATATCACTTAAAAACAAATTTTTAAATCAATTTAATGTTAAAAAATAAAAATAAAAACTAACAACGAATCTATTGCTTTCTAACAAAATGTTTTTCGCTAATAAAATGGAAAAATTTTTGTTTTTGAAATATTTAAAAAACAAATATTAAAAGTCGTTAAAATCCTAATTTCACACAATCATTTTATATATATATTCTTTTACTTTATATATTTGATATTTCTCTGTATTCTTTTTGAGCTAAAGTTACAGACGTTCTCGGCGATAATTAAACATACGTTGTAAGCAGAAAAATTAATTACAGGAATTATATCATTATTCCAGTAAGTAATATTGAACGATTAAAACTTGGACCGACTGTTAATTAACAAAAAAAAAGTGCAAAATCGTGGAAATATATAGTAACTAAATAGATTGGAAAGAAAATCAATTAAAATTACAATCGATTAAGATCTCAAAATGTTTAAAAATTAGTACGACAAGCTTGATTTTGATGTTTATATTTAAAAAAATGAGCGTTAAATAAAAATCAATAATACTTCAAAAATGTTTAATTGATATCAAACGTTTAGTTTTCTCTAAGAAATTATACTGTTCACTCTAATTAAACTAAATCAAAAGATCTGTTTACTCTTAAATTTTTATGAAATAATTTAATGTATCAAAAAAAAAAAAAATGCTCTATAAAAAAAAAAATTGTTTCAAGCTATGGTCTTGTAACAACTTGAATTTAGTTTCAAAACAAGATTTTTTAAAATATTAATTAACTACGACAATTAAAACTGAAGTATACTTACAACTTACTAAATTTAAAAAGTTTAGCTATCAGTGTTAATTTGAATAAACGATGGTGACAAAATGATTCCTTAAAACATTTTAAGAAAAAAAAATTGTGAGATTTTAAATATCAAAAACTCGATCATCGAACTTCAAAAAATCTTTCAGAAAATTCGAACAAAATTATAATCAAATTGTAAACAACCGTTTTGCTAATAGTTAAACGTATCGTAACTATCGCGACAATTTTTATAAAATGAGAATCTAGCGAATTGCGGAACAAAAGTAAATTTTCGAGATTTTTTTGATCACATTTTATGACTATAAATCAAGATTAAGGCTTGAAAATGTGATTTTTAATTTCTTTAAAACTGTGCTAGAGAACATAAACAAATAAGTTTCTGTAAAAAATATTATAGAAAAATAAAATAAAAATTGTAATAAAAAAATAATTGCGATTTTCGTTTATATTATCTTTAATTGACGTCACTTGAAGAAAAATGAAATATGTGAGTTACTAAGTGGACTACTAAAAAAAAATAACTTAGTATATTATTATTAGTTTACCATAGTAATACCTATTAAGAAACAAAATGAACTAAAAAATAACTCACATAACAAATTAAAAAACAATATATTTACCTATAAAACAAGACTTGAGAATTTAGGTAAAAAAAACAACGCTTGCTATGAACTGACTCTGGTTAAAATTTAAAATCGCTAATATTAAAAATGGTTTAATATTATTATTATGCAATCTGTCATCAGATTGACATATATTTTTTTGTTGATAATCTTTGATTATTGTTAACTATAATTACTGATGACAATTTTAGCTTATTTTTAGTTCAGTAAAAACACTTGTCATGAAGTTAAAAAGCTTAAAAATTTGATAAATAATTCAATATTTATTTTAAAACCATTTTTTGTTTTTCTTTTGTTTTAAAAACAAATTAATTGATTTTAATCAAGTTTTTGTGATAGTATAAAATTAAATAAATATAAATTATATACATGATAACATTATAAAACAAGAAAAAATTTAGAAATGACAGAATTACTCTACTTATCCCCAAAATAATTTGCATTAACAAAAATATTATTTTTTAGAAAAATAAGGTAAAAATTCATATATTTTTCATATCTTTTTGCATAATAGAACTTACCTAAAATAGAATACAAAAGTTCTTCAGAACCATTTTTTGAAGGATTTAAGTTAACAAGAAACTTTATTAAACTATTTTGACATTTATTAGTTAATCCACAAATCATCGATAAACAACTCTTCAGCTTTTTATTGGCTATAATCTCTTCACTACTTAAACAATTATATGCATATACAGATGCACAAAACTCCATTATTGTTAAGTGTGCAAATTGATAATGACATTCCAGATTTGTTTCAATCTTTTCTATAAATCCAAAAAGATTACTTTCATTGTTATCAAAATCAATGATAAAAGTTTGAATTTCTTCTTCTGAAAAAATTACTTTATTTTTAACAAACAATTCATATGCAATTTTACAAATATTTAAAATATATTTTTTATTGGAATCGTCTTCAATTATCTTATTCATTAATTTATTCGTTTTTATGATGTGATTTTGAAAAAAGTATAAAAAAATACTTGCATATAAATTTGTCATTGTTAAGAAAGAAATTTTATTTATTTCTTTTGAATCACAAATAATTTTACACATGGAACATAAATAAAACGGAACAGATGCCATGGCTTTTGCAATTGGAGAGCTGTTTAAAGTTTCTTTCACAACATCTTTTTTTTCATCACTAACTTTTTTTTCGATATAATTATGTATTCCTTTTTGGTTAAACCCCATTATTTGAATGGTTAACTTATTTCGATGCTCTGTAGATATACTTTGGTATTGATCAATTGCATAAACTCTACCAGCAACTACATATTTGTATTTTTGAATTTCTGTTAAAGCATTAACGATTGGATTGTTACAACTTAAACTGCGATTTATCAATTCATTTAGAAATTTAAACTCATCTAATCCATCAATTATAAACAGTGCAGGATGATTACTAATTTTGAAATCATTTATAATATCTTTGTAGAAAACATTTAGTAATTCATTAATATTAGAAATATTTTGATATTGATTAAGCTTTCTGCATTCCAAATAAAACACAAGTTCAACATTTCTCCAAATTAAATCGTTTGACCAATCAAGCAAACATTTTCGAAGCAACCATGTTTTTCCAATACCAGCTACTCCAGATATTAATATTACAGACTTTTCTTCCATAAAAATTTCATTATATGGAATAGGTTTATAGTTCATTTGCTTTTCAAAAAAATTTTTTCGTTCAAAATTAAAAACAATATCCATTTGGGTATTAACTGCATCAACAATACATAGATCAACAAAACTATTTATCAAATCAACATTTGCAGGTACTTTCAATGGTGGTCGTACTTCATTTATTTTCCCATAGTTTTTACGATAATAATTTTTCAGTGCTGTGCACACCTCTGATGTATCTAAATATAAACAATTGATCGTCATTGTCATCATCATCATCATCATCATCATCATCATCATCATCATCATCATCATCATCATCATCATCATCATCATCATCATCATCATCATCATCATCATCATCATCATCATCATCATCATCATCGCATCTTAAATATGTATATAGTATATATATATGTATTAAATAGTAGGCACAGGTATCATAGTTTTAAATTCAGAAAAAATATATAACAAATTTTACATTAATTCTGAAATTTGAATTTACAATTAATTTGAATTCATAACCCAGAGTTCTGTTTAAGCAAGAAGCAATAAAAAGGCTAAATAGCCTTTTTATTGCTTCTTGCTTAAACAGAACTCTGTTTATGATAACATTTCTTTTAATGTCAAAACACTACAAAAAAAGCAACATGATAAAAAAATCAATCCAAAAAAAAAATCATTACACTTTATTTTACATTGTTATGTCCGAGTGAGTTACATTTACATTTTCAGTACATTTTGTGACAATTATTCTAGTAAAATAATTGAGTAAAAAATACTTGTGGTTTTTTAGATTCTTTTTCAAATAATTTTATTTTCCATATAACTCTTATCACTCATTATTACACCAACCATATGTTTGAATTTTGTGATTTTATTCATTGTTACACCAACCATATGTTTGAATGTTGTGATGTTACTCATTATTACACCAACCATATGTTTGAATGTTGTGATTTTATTCATTATTACACCAACCATATGTTTGAATGTTGTGATTTTATTCATTATTACACCAACCATATGTTTGAATGTTGTGATTTTATTCATTATTACACCAACCATATGTTTGAATGTTGTGATTTTGTTCATTATTACACCAACCATATGTTTGAATGTTGTGATTTTATTCATTATTACACCAACCATATGTTTGAATGTTGTGATTTTATTCATTATTACACCAACCATATGTTTGAATGTTGTGATTTTATTCATTATTACACCAACCATATGTTTGAATGTTGTGATTTTGTTCATTATTACACCAACCATATGTTTGAATGTTGTGATTTTATTCATTATTACACCAACCATATGTTTGAATATTGTGATTTTATTCATTATTACACCAACCATATGTTTGAATGTTGTGATTTTGTTCATTATTACACCAACCATATGTTTGAATGTTGTGATTTTATTCATTATTACACCAACCATATGTTTGAATTTTGTGATTTTATTCATTGTTACACCAACCATATGTTTGAATGTTGTGATTTTATTCATTATTACACCAACCATATGTTTGAATGTTGTGATTTTGTTCATTATTACACCAACCATATGTTTGAATGTTGTGATTTTATTCATTATTACACCAACCATATGTTTGAATGTTGTGATTTATTCATTATTACACCAACCATATGTTTGAATGCTGTGATTTTATTCATTATTACACTAACCTTGAAAAACTTCTCATTTAAGTTTATTTACTATTGTTATCTTCTTATCTAACATATTTATTTAAAGGTATGGTTAATTAATTTAAAGGAAAGGTTAAGGAATCTCATTCTCAAAGTTGAATATGAGATTCCTTAACTTTAAAAACGTATTTTTGCCTTTTTAAAAACTTTAAAGCACAATTTTTATATAAGTACATATACGCTTTAAGCCTTTAAACAAGAATGCTTTTAAATTTGTATAACTTTGATGGTAAATTTTTAAAATTAAGTTTTAATCTGATCATATTTTGACAATTTGAACATCAATCCAGCAATTTCCGGAAAGTAATGATTAATCAGCTAATGACTGTTAAGTAAATACAAAATGGAGATAGAAACTGAAATTGCAAACTGTAGTAACAAATAAAAGTTATATAAAGCAGTCCAAGTCTTTCTTGATTCAACCAAACATTTGACCTGTTTTGTTAGAAGCAATAAAAACTTGATTTTTATAATTTAAATTTGCACTAAAAAACACTTCCCATTCTGTAACTGACTCTTTCAACTGCATACTGTTTTTTTAATATGAAATACTCTTTGTTGTTATGGTCATAATGCACAACTACACATTTTGATATGTTATATTGCAGAAGTTAAGATAAAGTTAAGATCTGATTTAAGTAATTTGAATTAAGTATGGTATAGTTTTGAGGATAGTTGTAAAAGCTTTTTTGTATCATTGACATACAGTTTGGTAACATTCAGCAATTTTCTTACAGGGTCATTGACAATAATATTCTGAAAAATAATTTATTCTACCTTCTTAACACTTATATTAAAATATACTCTTAAATTTCTTATTGTTATTAAATTATTAAAATATTATTATTAAAATAAACATCATAAATTTCTTAATGTTATTATTGCTAATGAAGATTTTTTTCTAAAAGAAGTTTCGTCTTTTTTTCTAAAAGAAGCTTCATGGTTTGAGAAGAAAAAAAGTTTGGAAGCAAAGTTTTAAATCACAATTTTCTACGTGTTTATTTTTTATTTTTAAAATTATCAAAGATAGTTTTAGGGTAACTCTTCTTTGGTAATTTAAAAAAAAACTTTTTGTTTACTTGAAGAAACAGTTTAAAACAGTAGTCAAATTATGAGTATCGCAAACGTAGTAAAATGCTTCAAAAATGGTATCCTGATTTCTGTTATTGGAGATAAATATAAGCATTGTTTTTTTAATTCAATTCATTTCATTTAAAGAATTATTAGTCATTATTTTTAGGCATCTAAATACAATAAGCCTTCAGTAAAAAAAAGACCAAAACTAAAGCTGCAAACTCTAGTAACAGGAAAAAAAAAATTAAATAAAGCTCAAAGTAACTTATGATATAATTCTCTTAGAACTAGTAATTCTCCTTGTTTATTTTTTAAATAAACAAGATTACTTATTAGGTTAAGGGTTACTTTGACATGTGGGTAAAATCCACATGTATTAGATTAAATATTTTTATCAGTCACTCGTTAATTTTTTGTTTAAATTAATTTAACAGATGTTGAAGCCAGATGTTCATTTAAAAGATGTTAAATTAACAAATATAACTATTTTTATCCACATAATAGTAAGCGTAAACAACAACACAATACGGAAGGCATAATTTTTTTACATGTGTTTTTATGTTGTTTCAAAATACTAAGGATTTTAAATTTTTTTTGTTGCATTTTTATTTTAAACCTATATTTCAGTTTTGATTGACAGAAATGCTTAAGTCATCCCATAGGCCATGAATCAAGCGAAAGTTGGTGGTTACATGAAATGGAATCAAACAAACCCTAAATTAAAAGAGTAATTCTTAAAAAAAAGAAAAGAAATGTACCAATACATTAAATGTCAACATCTAAAAATGTATGTTATTTCTGAAATTAAACCAAATACTTAAAAATTTGTAACGAAGAAATCCAAGAAAAATTACAGCACTGCAGAATTTCATCATAATCAGTTATTGAGTCATTAATGTGATGTAGAATTTAATAATTTGACAATTTTTAGAGGAAAAAATTTTAAACATAAATTAACATACTTTTTTATATTATTAAGTAGGCACTATCAGAGCAGCAACTAATTGATATCATTCAAAAAATAATACAACATTACATTTTCATTGCAATTTTAATACTATACATTAAAAATGTTTTCTCTATTTTGTTTGTCAATATTCCAATGATAATGTTACCCCTCATGATGAAACTTTAACGTTTAAAGCATATAACATAATACTGTCAATTTTACACATATAAGGGTAACATTACTAGTTGAACCCCAAAAACAACATTAATTATCTATAATAGATAACTGATTAAATTCTTCATCAGTTTATGGCAGCATTATCATTGGTAAACACATAAAAATATTGCATACCAAATTTAGTTTGTCACAGCTAAAAAAAATATTTTACAAAGATGTGTCAATGTTAACCTTACACCTTAATGTTTACCTTACACCAATGTTTACCTTACATCACTTTACCTTAAATCTTAAATTCTTGTATTCCAGTAGAAAACATCTAGCATTATTTATAGAAATTACTTAAAAAAATATTTTTTAATTAAGTTATGAGTTAAATTTACCATAGAAGCTTGATAGAAGCTTGATTTTGACTTTTGAAATAAATTTTAATTAATAATTTTTATTTGAATTGGATTTAAAGAAACAAGATAAAATATTGACATAATTGACAAATATGACATAATTGAATATATATGACGTTATAGTTAATATCATTTTAAAAAAAGACCTTTAAGTTCAACAACAAATATATATTATTAAAATTATAGTAATCAAAACTTCTTTTTATTTTTTTGATTTATTTCTTCTGTTAGCTTGCATTGTAGCATGATCTTCCCTAAAACCATAATCTTTGCAAAAAAGTTAAAATGAACTAAACCTGTTTGGCCCTTTGATGCCTCACACTATTTTATTTTTTTATACTTAGTAGTTGTAGTGTTTTCAGTAAATGGTTGAGTTGTTTGACTCCTAAAAATATTCCGTATAATTCTTCAAACTTATATAGTGTCCAATGTCTCAACCATTTTTACAATCGTAAGTAGAATTGCAAACTCTTTTAATTCAAAAAATTGTCCAATAATTTATAATTAGTAGGCTGCATTCAACC
The DNA here is from genome assembly GCF_038396675.1 of Hydra vulgaris. Lineage (NCBI taxonomy): Eukaryota > Metazoa > Cnidaria > Hydrozoa > Anthoathecata > Hydridae > Hydra > Hydra vulgaris. Next base: position 8,740,611 of record NC_088921.1, on the reverse strand, counting down.
TCCAATATTGCGATCCAGTATCTCACAACTTCATCTCTTAAATCCGCTGTGTCTTTAAAAACCTTTTTAATAAACTTCTCAAAGGCTTTTAATATAAAAAGTTTTTTTAAATCATGAGAAATATATATATATATATATATATATATATATATATATATATATATATATACATATATATATATATATATATATATATATATATATATATATATATATATATATATATATATATATATATATATATATATATATATATATACTTGCTGAAAAATCATACACACACACGCACACACACATATACACTAACATAATTATTTGAATGGTTGTACTTTTCGAAATAAGATAGCAAAGCTTTACTTACTATTGGGAGAGAAAATTAAAGCAAAGTCTAACAGAATTATATGTTATCTTCCTATTTATTAGGTTTACAAAAAAATCAATATTAGGTCCCATTAGATTAGTTTATAATTTACTTGCTTTTTAATCACCTTTAGCGACAATAACAACATACATATTCTTGAACAATAACAACTAATCCAATTTGTCAAAGTCAATTGATGACACTAATTAATAAGTTTTTTCCACATCTTATGCATCATTAGACGTTAGTTTTTGACATTACTTTAAATTCCTAACTTAAAAATCCAATAGGAGAGAGATTTTGTGATTAGGGAAGCTAAATCATTTTTTAGGTGTACAGTACTTTTTGTCAGTACTTCCTCTATTTTTACAAAGTCACTAGTGGCATTCCAACCAAAACAGCCTCTTTTGGAGATCTTTTGGGTTTGTAGACCAGGTTCAATTATGATCTCCTAATCGATAGTTGTAATTTATTTCTTTACAAAATAAAGTAGGCGCTATTCTATGAGTAAAGCTCTAATTATTGGCTACTTTTAACTGCCATTTTTTTGACCAGAGATAAACTTTATAAATGGCAACAGCAAGATCGTGACTGTAATCAGCATCCTTAAATGAATGATATCGTCAGCATATAACATTAGAGAGCAATTAAGATCATTTGTTATAGAGGGTAGATATTTAATATATAACAAGAATAACGTTGGACCCAAAACGCTACCCTGTGGAGCTCCACTAAGGATGCTGGTCGGATTGAATAGTGAATTTCCAACCAGAACGTTTTGATATCTGTTGGAAAGAAATGCTGATATCCAATGAAGCAGCTTATCTATTATGCCGTACATTGCAAGTTTTTTCAAAAGTTTTGGATGAGGTACAGAGTCAAATGCTTTTTGAAAATCAATGTACACCACATCAGTAGTTAAATTGCTGTCTAAAGCTTTATTCCAGTCATTAGTTGACTCTAGAAGATTTGTGCAGTGATTTTTTAGATAAAAAGCGGTGTTGATTAGGTGTTATTAGATTATTTATATTAGGATAATCAGTGATACATGAACTAACAATACTTTCCATTACTCGACAGCTAGTACATGTGAGGGATATAGGTCTATAACTGTTAGCATCTGAAGTAGATCCTTTTTTAAAAATAGGCGAAACCACTGTTTTGGTAACGAGCTAGACGTAAAACTTGATTCTACTATATATATGAAAGCGGAATACATATTATATGTGCTAACTGTTTTAAAAGTATATTTGGTGTACCGTCAGGTCCAAATGATGTGCTAGGTTTTAGATTTTTTAGTTTTTGATGAACTATCTTTGTTGAAAAATCTACGCAATCCATCTTAATATGTTCATTAACAAAAGCATTAATTTTAGGCAAATTTCCGTTATCTACCGTAAAAACACTTCCAAAGTGTTTGTTAAACACTTCCGCAATTTCAATATTGCTAGTAGTAAAGTTGCTATTGGTTTTAAGAGGATATATTTTTTTGGGGTTGTTTAGATTTTTATTTACGTAACTAAAAAACTTATTTTAGTTTTTTTCTTTGACCAGTTTTAGTTCCATATTTTTATGTTGTTTGGATATGGCTTTTTTACATTTTGATGCATATTGGATATATTCCTTTTTGTGCAAGATGGTCTTAGTGATCGATCATCTTTTCCATAAAAATGATTTGCGAATTAGCATTTTATAAATATACTTTGGATAAGAACGACTTGATGCATCAGTACCCTCGCGCATGCTCTACCTATATAATATATATATATAAATATATAAATATATATATATATATATATATATATATATATATATATATATATATATATATATATACACACACACATACATATACTATATGTGGTCAATTCCACGAAAAACTTTTTTTTTGGTAATAAATTCACCCTCTTTTTACTAGACTCAAAAGTTTTTAGCTTATTTGCTTAGCAAAGTTTGTATATATATATATATATATATATATATATATATATATATATATATATATATATATATATATATATATATATATATATATATATATATATATATATGTAAATTATGTTAGTGTATTTTACAAATAGAGTGCTCAATGTTCTTAAAGAACAGAGCAATAATTAATTAGTAAAAAACACTTATCTAACTTTTATCCTTTATCTTTTATTTAGATAAAAGTTAGATAAGTGTTTTTTACTAATTATATATATATATATATATATATATATATATATATATATATATATATATATATATATATATATATATATATATATATATATATATATATATATATATATATATATATATATATATATATATATATATATATATATATATATATATATATATATATATATATATAGTATATGGGTCATTCTCCTGAAAAGTAACATTTTCAATAGTTAATTTTATAAAAATTAAATATTAAATTTTTTAAACCAAATTTTTTTGTGGTTATAGCTTTGAGTATATTTAATCATTTGAAAGTATCCACACAACTCATTAAATGTCAGTTTACTAAAAAAAATTAAAAACTTATAGCGTATTCCACAGACGTGACAACTTTACCACAGACGTGACGTTAAGAGTAATATCACTTATGCTGTTGCAGCTATAAGTGTTGCTAAAGTAATTTTCAAAAATAATAATCATCTGTAATCAATAGTTTTTATTAGCTAACATAAAATAGTACATGGTACAATTTTTTAAAATCTTTTAGAAATATTTGAGTAGGGGGGTACTGACTTGAGAATAGACCATGTTAGCATAGGGATTTCATTAAAATTATTTTTTATATTCCAGACATAGTTTCATAGGGTGGTAGAACTTTTGTATTTAATATTATTGAATGATGATTTGTGGTTGCTGTATCTGGTTTTCGACTCACCTTCCGTTAATCCGATATAAACTTTGCTGGGTTGGTTTTTTGCTGCAATGATGCATTTATATATAATATTTGTGGATTTGCACTAACCATTCAGGGGGCATTCTGCTTTGTTTTGACAGTTGCATTTTGGATCATTATTTTCAATTTTTGGAAAGATAATTTTTTTGTTGTGGTTTTTTATAATTTTTTCTATATTTTCAGTGCAACTGTACTTTACCTTTACTGTGTTTCTGTTTAATATTTTGTGAAGTTTGCGTGTCTTAGGTAAGTTTTTTTCTAGCAAATACAAGAACATTTTTGCAACATTTGTGGAGATGTTTTTATTAAATGGGGGGTTGAACCATATGATATTGCGTTTACGATTTTCTGGGGTGTTTTTTGTTTGATCTGATATTAGAGGGAGTAGTTTTTGTATCCGCTATTTTTTAGTGCTTGTTCATATTTGTTTTTAGATTGATTAAATATAACTTTGCTGGAGGAATTTTGCGATAGCCTGTTTGATATTGAAGTAGGTAAGTGTTTAATAATTTGTGGTGGGTGATTATAAGATATGTGGATATATTGAAGATTATCGTTGGGTTTTTTGAAAGGCTTATGGGCGTTTTGGGCTAAATTGAAAGTTACATAAAGTTACATAGAAAATTAACTGATTTAAGATTTGCTTTTATGTCTATTTGAAATCCAACGTCTTTAAACTTTTGGATTATATTTCTTTGCATTTGCTCCATTTCTTGGCCGTTAGAATTGTGTATTATCAACAAGCCATCATCACGGTAAAACCCTATGTCGGTTTTTATAATTATATTAGATAATTCGTTGAGAATGTAGATCCCTACAAGTGCGCAAATTTCAGCGCTATCGTAGCTGCCCATTGTTACATCAAAACTTTCATGATTCAATTTTTTTATCCATGTGTTATTGTTGTAGTAGAGGAGGGATTTTTGGCTATGTATTATAATTCTAAGTTGGTCATCTGTTATTGCGGTGTGTTGTTTTGCAAAGGAAACGGCTTTATTAAATATTTCTGTAGTTATAGATGGATAAAATTCAATTATGTCGAATTGGATGAAGAAACAACTATTTTTGTCTTCTATGCCGTTGAACCAATTAAAAACGTCGGTGGTATTTTTCCATTGGTTTACTTTTAGGCTATTCCTAAAGTATGTGTTAGTAATGTCTAAGATTTTCTTGCTTATTTTTCCAATTTTGCTAACAAACAATTTTTAACAATAATTAATAATTTTAAAATGAAATTTAATAAAATTTAATAAATAAAAACTTAATTTAATTTTATAAAATTTAATTTAATTTAAATAAATAAAATTTAATTTAATAAAATTTAATAACCTTAAAATAAAATTTTTACCAATAACAAACAATAACGATTTTAATAACAAACTTTGCTAAGCAAATAAGCTAAAAACTTTAAAGTCTAGCAAAAAAGGGGTGAATTTATTACCAAAAAAAAAAGTTTTTTGTGGAATCGACCACATAGTATATGTATATGTATATATACATATATATATATATATATATATATACATATATATATATATATATACATATATATATATATATATATATATATATATATATATATATATATATATATATATACATATATATATATATATATATATATATATATATATATATATATATATATATATATATATATATATATATACATATATATATATATATATATATATTTAAATGACGACAACTTGTATGAGAGTTGAATAAATTTAATATATGAACATCAATAAATACAAATTCTCAATACTAATTTTTTTATTTTATTTAAGAAATTTTCGCTAGATTATTGATACTAGCAATTTTAGCTTTAAAATTTTTGCTAGACTTAAAAGTTTTTAGCTTATTTGCTTAGCAAAGTTTGTAAATATTATCATCTTCAAGTTTTTACCATAAAATATCAGTTTTAGGTTTCTTTTTATTTTGAAGACCAAAATAAAATTTTTTTTAGTTATTTGATAGACTGCCTGCCCCAACCAAATCCTCAGTCAATGTCGCAGCACTCTGTTGCAAGTCAGGCTATTTTTCAGTTCATGTAGCAGCACTCTGTTGTGAGTCAAGCTATTTGTCAGTCAATGTAGCAGCACTGCGTTGTGAGTCACGCTATAAGATAGTTGATGTAGCAACACTCCAAGGCGAGTCAGGCTATAAGATAGTCGATGTAGCAACACTCCCTTGTAGCAGCAGGCTATAAGATAGTCGATGTAGCAACACTCCCTTGTAGCAGCAGGCTATAAGATAGCCTGCTGCTACAAGGGAGTGTTGAGGTAGTAAAATTGTTGTTAAAAGAGACCTTTTTTTACATTAAAAGTCTCTTTCGACTTTGAGATAAGGATATATATATATAAAATTAAATTTTAGAAAAAACAACTTTTAATGGAACTTAAAGTTTCATGCCTATTGGCAATCATCAGCCATGAAGTACAAAATTTGTTGTTGAAAAAATATATATTTTCTTAAATATTGAGCACTTTACAACAATCAAGAGTTTAGTATTTTTATTACTAAATCATACAACAGCAATATATATATATATATATATATATATATATATATATATATATATATATATATATATATATATATATATATATATATATATATATATATATATATATATACATACATGGATTTTTTTATTTATTTTTTATTTTATAAATCTTTATTTAAAATTGATTAGCATTACAAGTAATGAATTGTACAATTTTATCTGTCCTTTAATATTAATATTTTGCCAAGAATACAGGGGAGGAACATATTATTTATGCATTGAAAAAGCAGTAGAGCTTCCAATATTGCTAGGGAGGTAGAGGTCACTAACGTAATCAAGAAGGATTTGGAGGTATTTTTAAATAAAAGTTTTTTGGTAAGTAGTTGTTTTTGCAGTGTTAAGAGCATACGGGAATCTATTAGGGTTTCCGCTGTTGGTTAATTTAGTAGTTATAGGATGGCATGGGTCTGCAAGGATCTTTTTGAGTGTATTAATACAGATCCTGTCAAGTAACTCTTCAATGTCAAAAATAATATTGAAGCTGCTTGAATTGGTTACATCAATTCCAATAATTTGTAGGGCATTTTTATGAAAATGTTGGATCTGTCTTTTTGCAGCAGCACTGCACGAAGTGAGAATAGGAGCACTATATATCAAGTGACTAATAGCGTAAGATCGGTAGACCTGTAAAAGGTTTGGCTGAGTGTGTCCAATTTGCTTAAGACGTTTGAGCAGATATGGTACTGATTTTATACTGTAGTGAACTTTTGTCCATTGTTCATTCCAATCAATATTCTCATTGAGCATGATTCCAAGATATTTGTGGCTGCTCACTATTTCAAGTTCATATTATTATTGAGTACAATGGATGGTAAAGCTTGAATTTCAGAGCATCTGGGAATAATTCTTATGATTTTACATTTCGGGCCATTAAGTTTCATTTCGTTTACCTAAGACCAAAGAACGACGCCATCAACAATGGATTGAGGCAGGTTGGTAGGAACTTTATCATTAATTATATAGGTCAGTATGTCATCAGCATATTTTTCGAGGATGGTTTCAAGTGGAAGATAGACGTTAATGTCGGAAATAAATAGAATGAACAGGATTGGACCTAGAACACTACCCTGAAGTACACCTGCTTCGCTACATTTCCAGTCAGTGGCGTGATCATTTGTTTTAATTCTTTGTTGACGGTTAGATAAGTAAGCTGCGATCCAAGAGGTGAGCCAGCTAGGTAGAATGTTCACTAACTTTAACAGTAACTTGTCATGACTGACAAGATCAAAAGCTTTTTCGAAATCAAAGAATATTGCATAAATTGATTTGTTGTTATCTTTTGCATGACTCCAGCCCTCTATAATTTTAATAATAGCGTCCATCGTACTTCGGCCTGGAAGGAAACCAAACTGTTTGTTTGAGACCCATAGGTGCTTGGTGTGATGGACAATGAATATGGTAATAATACGTTCAAAAACTTTACATAATGCGGATGTAATGGCAATTGGTCGATAGTCATTAGACAATTGTGGGTTAGAAATTTTTGGAATCGGTGTTATGTTTGCTGATTTCCATTGGTCAGGTAGGTAACTGTTTTCTATGAGGCGGTTGAATAGGATGCAGTGATGAGGCAATTTCAAAGCGAGCAGGTTTGAGTAAAAACGGAGAGAGATCATCTGGTCCTGAGAAACCTGGTTTGAGTTTGCTGAGTTGGTTGATAATGTTATTAAAGGTAAAAATGGGGGTAGTAGGCAGGTTGTAGGGGGTAGTAGGCAGGTGCCTCTCGGTTAATGAAGCATGAGAGGCTGGGTTGTTTCTTTCCAGTCCAAACACTTTGAAAATGATCATTTAATTGGTTTGCTCGTGTCTCAGAGATAGGGGTTGCGATTTGACCTTTATCAGCAAGACTGATTTCACGCCAAAAATCTGTTTTTCTAGTAGTGAAACGCCTGTTATAGATTCTCTTTCTTTTGGTAAGTAGTTTACTAATTCGATTTGCAAGTGCTTTCCACTCTTTGTAGTACCCGGAGAAAAAGAGTTTTTGACGCTCTTTTATACGGCCTTGAATAAGTGGTGTCATCCAAGGCTAAGGGTTAACGAGTGTTGTTGATTTTAGAGGTTGGCAGATGTCTTGGGCAGAGAGTATAGAATGATAAAAGTTGTTGCAAGCAACTTGTATTTCATACGGTGAATCAACTAAGATTTCAATATTGGTAGATCGTATCAGTGCAACAGTGTCAGCAATTCTACCTGACCGGTAAGCAACCTTGTGGGGAACCGGGCAAGTAGATTTATAGAGATTTAGAGGAGGTTGACTAACTACAACAAGGTGATCTGAATTACCAAAACTAGGAAGGGTACTTGACACATAGCATTTAGGGGCGTTACTCAAGATGATGTCAAGAATAGATGTTTTTCTGGTGGAGTTTGTATTGAGATAAATGAGAAAACGACAAATAAAGTCAGTAGGGCAGCCATTTAGATCCCCTGCAAGAAATATTAGTAGTTTATTGCCGATTGTATGTATATATATATATATATATACAAATATATATATATACATATATATATATATATATATATATATATATATATATATATATATATATATACATCAATACTAATATATATATATATATATATATGTATATATGTATGTATATATATATATATATGTTATATATATATATATATATATATATATATATATATATATATATATATATATATATATATATATATATATATATATATATATATATATATATATATATATATATATATAAATATATATATATATATATATATATATATATATATATAAATATATATATATATATTTATATATATATATTTATATATATATATATATATATATATATATATATATATATATATATATATACATATATATATATATACATACATACATATATACATACATATATATACATATATATATATATATATATATATATATATATATATATATATATATATATATATATATATATATATATATATATATATATAGAGGGAAGGCGCCTATGATGGCATACTGGTCATATTTCCATAAAAATTGGTGAAAAAGTGATTAGACCTACATGACAATACTGACTTTGAAATAGTTTTAGTAAAAATACGTCCCTTGGGCACAAATATTGTTTTTATAATCAACAAAAATCGATTTTAGGATGATCTGTTGTAGTTTTATTCCCTTCATATATCTTAGATTGTGATATTATTATTAACTGTGCAGAAAGGGAATTTTCATGGTTTTTATATCCAAGTTTTGTGCGTTTAGTAGAATACTTACTTTAATTTTATATTTTGAACAATACAGACACATCTTGTTTTAATGAAAATGATGACTTCTTATCATGATGACATACTAACAAGTTGGGTGTGTTGCAATATTGATAAATTGGGAAAACTTATTTTTAAGTAAAGTACAAGGAAAGGGTTGCTCCAAAAGTTTTTCTTTTGGTCTAAAAAATACATAAAACGCAATATATCCTATGCTCATGCGCGAAACTTTACAATGCTGCTATGTAGCATGAAATGGTAAATTAGGATGGTTCCGGATAATTTCTAGCTTTTCTGAGGTAAGACTCTAAGGTTAAATGAAATCATCAAGTTACCCTTGATCCTAACCCGTCCATAACATAACCATCATAGGAGCAGTTGCCTCTGAAAACGTAGTTGTGCTTTTTTTTCAAAATAGTAATAACTTATAAAAAAAATAAAACTGATGAAAACTCCGAGGGTTATTATTGCTCAAAATCTGGTCTAGAAAGTTTGTGAATTAAACGTTCAAAATACAGAACATATTTTAAACGTTTAAAAATATTTTCAAGACCAGTTTTGTATAACTGCACTTGAACGGAAAGTCTTAAGTCTTTTTATGACGTCTTTAGAACGTCCTGAAAAGATGTCTTTGAGCGTCAAATCTAGAAACAGCTTAGAATGTGTCCTAGACGCACCATCTGAACATTCATTGTACATTTTAAAAATGAGCAAAAAAATAATTGTTAAATAAAAAACCTTTTTAAAAAAAAGTTAATGCCATTAGATAATTATGAACGGTAGTGTATATATATATATACATATATATACATACATACATATATACATATATATATATATATATATATATATATATATATATATATATATATATATATATATATATATATATATATATATATATATATATATATATATATATATATATATATATATATATATCAGTGCATGTGATGAATAAAATTGCCCAGCGTTATATTTTGCGCTCGTATTACTGAAATACGTTATCAACAAGCTCCATTATGCGTGCTCGCCATTAAGTCTTTGAGAGCGATATTCAGAATTGGAAATTGGTTACTATGGGGTCATCTACAAATTACGTATGCAAGTACAGGAAGGGGGTCACTCAAAAGCCTACCAGTGCGTACAAGGAAAAGGGTGGACAATTTTTTGTTTGAATTTTTTTAATGTGAAGTCCTGGAAATCAGACAAAAAAGCTTTGGTTTTTTAGTAATTGTATTTGTCTATCTACTGGAAAATATGTCACTGCAACTTTGATATTAAATAAAAACAATGAAATACTGCCATTTAAACTAAAAGATGACTACATAACTTTATAACCCTTTTGGATGAAAAAGCCTGATTGCCGACATTCTAAACAACAGAAACGTTTTTAATTTGAATCATAGATAAATAATAGTTTAAAAAATAAAAAGATTAAGAATATTTCTTTTATTTACAAAAGATGTGTGAAAAATAAAACAATAAAGCAAAAGAATCTTATATTTTTACTAAATCTTGTAGATTAAAACTTTTGATTTTTTAAAATTCAATCAATTTTCAATTTTTTAATTAAAATTTTCTGTTCTCATTGGGATGAAACGTTTTGAAAATAGTAAACATTCCCTTCTATCAGTAGCAGTAATGACTTCATAACTTTTCATTCATTTTTTGTACAGAAAAGAAAACTGCTTTCTAATTTAAAATGAATGCACCATTTAATTATTATCAAGTGAATAATACTTTATATACTTGATTATATACTTAATAAATATATTATAGACTTATACTAATATAATATATATTATTGTAAGTATATATATAAATATAATACATAAATAACTTATATACTGACATTTATTTTAAGAAGTACGTTGTGAAACTAGTGATGTAACATTTTTTCTTTTGTTGTTTGTGAGCACGCTTCCTAATGTTTCAATTCAAAGTTGTATAACAAATAAACTAATACGTATTGTTTTAATTTTTATTCAATTTTATGAAAATCAAGGCCTCAAAGTATTTTCCTATTTTTCTAATTTTTAATTAAAGTAAAATTTTTTGTTAGCTAAATTTTTTCATTCTAACCCTGATGGAGTTACGGTAAAAAATGTAAGTGTTAACTTTGTAAACAACAAAAATGTTAAGAAAAAATGCCAAAAACTTTTGAAAATTCACATTTCGCAAATTAAAAATTTGAATGTGTTAGTACACTATACACAAACTAAACATATTTACTTAAAACTTTAAATATGTCTGCACATAATTTTAACAACAAAAATTCAGTTTTTAATAAAACTGTTAATAAAACATTTTTTGAAACCCAAGCATCCATTGATTAATTACAACTGCATCCATTGTTTAATTACAACTTTCATGTTGTTAAAAGTCTCTAGTTGTGACATAAACTGAAGCGCTTAATGGAATGCAAATGTTTTTTTTATAACCAACACAGACAAAATATAAAAGAGAAAATATAAGCTAATTATGTAAACTTAATCGTTAAAAAAACTATGCAGTGAGCAAACACATGATATTAAAAACAGATATTTTTTAACACAAAATACAATGCAGATATGTTATAATTTTTAGTTTGTTGACAAAATTATAGCTGAGATCTGGTCTAATGTCTAGATTGAAAAATTTCCTCTGATTGCAGATTCTTTTGCTCTCAAAAAATCTGAAATCTTTCTTAGTACTTTGAAACCAAGGATAACTTTAGTTTTGCTTATCATGTTTTTTTTAGTTTTTTTTATGAATTTTTAACAAGTTTTTTTTTTTTATATAGATATGTATTTTTAAAACAAATTCTCTCCATATAATTTTTTTAAATATATATATTTTTTTGTTGATGCAATTCCCTCTCTTAAAACTATAGGTCTAAAACACAAACTCAAGAAACTCAAACAAGACCACTGCACAAATAAACATATTGAGCAAAGTATTACTAGTGATATAATTGGGTCTTGGTCCAAATTTTCATTTTCAAAAAAATCAAGGATAACTTCTGGTATTACAACACTGTAATACAATTTATACTTACAACAAAAAACCACCAAAATAACTAAAATTGGTCACTTTTTTTACCTCTTTACATTTTAAGCTTTACCTCTACTTTTTAATCAAACAAAAGGATATTAAAACCTTATGACTACAAATCATTTTGGAATATACTTAATGTAAAGTAATTTAAAAAATATATATAATTACCTTTTTTGGCAGAAAATCTTGAAGTTATTTCTGTGGAGTTTCTAAACGATTCAATTTAAAAGCTTCAAAAAAAAATTTTTTTGTGAGCGCAAGAGAACACAAAACTTACAAAAGAATAAAAGTAAAAAACAATGTTCTAAACAATCTTCTATTACAAGCAATAACAATCTTCTATTACAAGCAATAACATCCTTCTATTTCAAGCAATTACAATCTTCTATTACAAGCAATAACAATCTTCTATTACATGCAATAACAATCTTCTATTACAAGCAATAACAACCTTCTATTACAAGCAAAAGCAATCGTCTATTACAAGCAATAACAATCTTCTATTTTCATTTAAAGAACATTAATTAACAATAATTATATTAACTAATATTGATAATATTATTAGCCATTTTCGTTTGAAGAGCATTGATTAAAATTTTAATTACAAACCGATTTCAAAAAAGCTACACTATTTTTTTAACAATATTTTGTAGTACTGCTAATAACGTAGTGAAACTTTTATAAATAATCAAAATTTTTCTTTGTTCTTTAGTAAGTAATATTAATGTTAGTTTACTCCAAACACTTAAATATTTCATTTATAACTTTGATGTTTATAAGATTCTATAAGGTTTTTTAAGGTTATGCTTACTATTATTACATTTAAAATAAATTAAGTGATGGCTTTGAATAAAATTGAAACCTACATAACCAAAATGCAAAGGAGGAAACTAAAAGTTCTTGATAAAGACAAAAATGTTAAAATCTGATTTTATTTAATGCAATTTTTTTTCAAACGTAACATACTGTCTCAGAGTTAACAACCTGATAAAAACCAAATTAATACCAACATTCAGCATTCAACCTAACATTGAGAGTTGAATGTAATTGCCTAAAATATATAATATATAAAATATAAAATACAATATTTATAAAAATAGATATGATGATAGCAGATCTAAATTTAGAAAAATGACAACTCAGAAACTTCCATGCAATCATTTTTAAATTTTATCTAAAACAACCAAATAAAAGTAAAACTGATCCATTCACTTTTTTTACCTTACATTTAAAGCTTTACCTTTACTTTTTAAGCAAACAAGGTTATTAAAACCTGATTACTACAATTCATTTTGGAATATACTAAATGTAAAGTAATTAAAAAAAAAACATAATTACCATTGTTTGCAGAAAATCTTGAAGTTACTTCTGGTAAACCTGGAGTTTCTAAATGATTAAATTTAAATGTTTCAAAAAAAAATTTTTTGTGAGCACAAAAGAACACAAAACTTACAAAAGAATAAAACTAAAAAACAAAGTCCTAAACAATCTTCTATTACAAGCAATAAAAATCTTCTTTTACAAGCAATATAAATTCTTTCTTCAAAAATGTATGCTCTTCCTTTGCATATCATAGAATTAAAAAAATGACACTTGAGATGAAATTTCTTATTGTAAACTTTGTTACGAGTAACAAAAAATCCACAAAAAAATTTTTTTATTACTCAAAATTTTATTAACATTACAACTTGAACTCAAATGCAAAAAAAAAGCTACGTTATTTTCTTAGGAACCAAGAATTTTTTCTTTCACTTTCATTATCATGAGAATCAAGGCCACTAAACATGTTTTCCTACAATTTTTAACAAATTAAACTAAAATTTTTTGTATTGATATTCATTAGCTTGATTTTTTCATTTATTCAAAACCTGTTGGAGTTCGTGCAAAAAATGTATCTGTTAATTTTGTAAACAATAAAAATGTTAAAAAAAACTGCTAGAACATTGGAAAATTCACATTCTGCTAATTAAAAATTTGGAAATGCTTGAACTAAGGATCTTTATTTAAAACTTTGAATATGTCTGCACACAATTTTAACAACTAAAAACTCAGTTTTTAATAAAACTTCAGAATAAACAAAACTTTTTGGATTTTAGTGAAGGACAATTTAACCAAATCATTCTATAACTGTTTCTTATGAAGCACTTAGTGTTTTTGTAACTGACATGCATTTTTGTCAATATACTATTTTTTCGTATTCTGTAATCGCTTAGGATTTATTTACAAGCAATAGCAATCTTCTATTACAAGCAATAACAATCTTCTATTACAAGCAATAACAATGTTCTATTACAAGCAATAACAATCTTCTATTACAAGCAATAACAATCTTCTATTACAAGTATTTCATATTTCAAGCAATAACATCTTCATTTAAAGAACAATTAAACTTTATTAACAAACCAACTTCAAAAAAGCAACGCTATTTTTGTAACAATATTTTATAGCACCTCTAATGACGTAGCGAAACTTTTTCAACAAATCAAAATTTTTTATTTATTTATTAGTAAATAATATTTATATTACTTTACTCTACACACTTAAATATTTCATTTATAACTTTGATATTTTTAAGATTTGATAAGGTTTTTTAAGGTTATGCTTACTAATATTACATAAAAATAAATTAAGTGATGGCTTGGAATAAAATTAAAAACTACATAACCTTAATGCAAAGGAGGAAACTAAAAGTTCTTGATAAAGACAAAAATGATAAAATCTGATTTTATTTAATGCTACTCTTTTTCAAACGTAAGATACTGTCTCAAAACAACCTGACAAAAATCAATTTAATACCAACATTCAGCATTTGGTAGTGACACCAATCCTGATTTTAACCTAACATTGAGAGTTAAATGTCATTGCCTACAACACAATATTTACAACACAATATTCACAATATTAAATGTCATTGCCTACAACACAATGTGTACAAAAGTAGATTGTAGCAGATCTAAATTTTTAAAAATGAAAATTCAAAAACCTTCTTGCAATCATTTTTCAATTTTACTTAATACAACCAAGTAAAAGTAAAACTGATCTACCATTAAAAAATGAACATTAGGTATTTTTTTAGAAACAATAATATCAGAAAGAATTGGGTACGAAGTATTAAGTAGCAGAAAAAAATTTCTAAAAGCACAGGCATCAAAAAATAGAGTAACATGAATAGTATGTTTTTTTTAAAAAAAAAAATTCATAGTATGTTGTTTTCTTGAGAAGTATAATGGCCTTGCAACTGTTGGCCTTGTTTTGGCCTTGGCCTTCAAAAAAAAAAATACATAAAATTAAAGAATTAAAAGTTTTCATTCTTTATTTTCATGTATTTTTGTTTTCGGCTTTATACATATCTACAAGTATGTTTTCTTATTGACTTTTAACTTTTTTTTGCACAACCTTAGTTTATTTTTACATTATTTGGTTTATTTTCACAGTAATCGTTACTTTTTGTTAATAAGTGGCCTTAACGTTAGACAAAAACTTAAGTCTTTGGTCTTGAAAATGATTAAGTAGGCCTTGGCGTTGAAACTCCTAATTTTGGCCTTGACCTAAAATCTTGGCTTTGGTCTTAGCCTTGCAACATGTGGCCTTATTCGTGCTACTTTTGGCCTTGTTAACAACTCTGACTCAAGGATGCAAATCAGCATCGGGGAAAGAAACAGTGTCACATTTCAAACCATAAATTCAAAGCATTGTTCTATGAAGTTACTAAAAAGAAAATGGCCAATCATGAAACTTTGTTCAACGCACTGAAGATTATCTCTCTAACACGTATTGAGTCTGAGCAAAAACTTTCTGTTGCTGAATTATTCGTGGTGAAAATTCGATCCAGAATGAATGACAACTTACTTTTTATCAATATAACAATTATCAATTAAATCAGGAAGAATAAAAAATAAGACTAACATACAGATCATTTGAAGATCTGCTCCAGATATGGTAACAGTATTTAATACAAGGATGGATAGGAGATATATAGAAATAAAGAATAGAAACCAGAAGAAGAAAGCGGCCATCATGATAAAGAGATACAACCTTAGCAGATGGTTCATAAATATTCATTCATCCATTCATAAATATTTATTTATTCATCCATTAATAATTATAGGATGATCTAGATTGTTATGAAAAAGATAAGCCAAAAAAAATTTAGTTTAAATTTTATCTGAATTAAAGTTCACCAGCCACTAAGAGCCCTATGCTAGAGCAGAAGTGAGATCCTTTTCAAGCTCAAATGCCCCTTAAAGCAATCAGAGAGTATTGGCTTCTTATCAAGACAAGAATAAATGGTAAAATGTTCAGCATACAATACCACCTTAGATGTAAATTTAAAAAAGTATAGGGCTAAGGATATGGATAAGTTAAAGGAAATGAATAAGTGTGCTGTCTATTGAGAATAACTTTTATACTATAATTGGTACGAAAGGTTTCAATAACCTTAAAGATGTTACCTGATACACCATAAAAAGAGAGCTTATGGAGAAGACCAGCATGCCAAACTTTATCGAAGACTTTATAAGTGTAGAGAGCTTATAAAGACTTTATAAATGTAGATAGATGTTGTGAGCCTTAGCCTCACAACATCTATCTAATGCAGGATAAAACCTATAAGTTATTAGCATTAACAAATCAGCAGAAGAACAAGAAGATCAAAATCCATATTGATGATATTATTTATTAGATTCAAGATGAGAGATTAAATGTTTGTTAATTAAAAACTTAAAAATATTGCTAATGATAGGAAGAAGACTAATGGGAAGGTAGTTGGACGAGTTCGCTATCGAGAATTTTCAAAAATAAGGAAAACACACGTCACTTTCCAACAGGCTGGAAAACATGACTCTGATAAGCACTTGTTAAATAGTTTTGAAAGTATAGAAAACAGCTTCAAATAACACTTCTGCAAGACTATAGCAAGTATGTTGTATTGGCCACAAGCTGTAGAAGAGTTTTTAGATAGAGAAGCTGGAGAGATATGAATGCCAAGTAATGGATCGACCTGTTTGTTGGCTATATCAGTTAGGAAATGTGATTAGTGGAATCAAGAGATGAGATTGATGAAAAGTTGTTAGCAAATAACTCAGCTTCGTCTTTAGGCAAGATTGCAAAATATAAAGCATGCAAGAGAGGTGGAATAACAGATTTGCCTAGATTAAAGACACTGTTAAAGATTCTCCAGAAGTCTCAGGAGCATAACATTTGAGATAAAATACGAGATTTTGTGATCTGAGAATAGCGGGCTTCAGCCTTAGACTAATCCTTTTTACATTGGTTTCTAGCAATAGTAAACAGATGTCTGTTTTCTAAAGAATTGTTTTCACGTTAAATATGAAAGTAATGGTTACAATTGAAAATTGCAGCAGCGCGATAAGAGGAAAACCATGGAGAAGAGTGAAGACTGACATGGAACTGTCAAGAGGGAATAAAAGATTCCATGCCAGCCTGAATCCAAGGAGTTACATAATAAGCAAATTTATCAGCAGAAACAAAGAAAATCATGGCAAGAGCCCAAGTCAGCTTAAGGGTAGTTGTAAGAGATATGATGATAGGGGAATTCTGCAAAGTCATTAACACTAGTACAAAGCCATTTAGTGTGATAAGCATTAACAATACCAAAAACAATGATATTGGCTTAAGAATAAAAAGAAAGGACTCGATTAACTTGATCAGAAATAATATCCAAAATAATAGTCTTAAAATAAAAGAGAGCAGTATAGAAAACAAGAAAGGTGATAGAGTGAAGTAGTACTAAACGAAGGCACATAAAAGAATAGTCTGTAAATTCAAACCTAGTTTTCTAACAAATGGTTGAATTCTTGCAAATATAAATGGCCAGACCAAGCATGTGACTATTTGAGTCTTTACAAATTAAAGGAAAATAACCACCAACAATAAGTCTGAACTTTGAAAGAGATAAGACTTAGCTAAGAAAAGTTACTTCATAGACCACAAATATTAGAGAACTTGGTGATGACAATGGATTTTTGAGTTTTATAGTTTTTTATATTTTATTAAGTTTGAAACAGTTATCACTGTAAAACTATACTTCAGAATATTTTAGGATACATGATCACATTTTAATAATTTACAAAACACTAGTATAACACTGTTGAGATATTAGAAAAGTTTTCAAGAAGTTTAGATAATGCTCTTAAGTCCGTAATATTATAACCAACTTAGTTTAGTTTTATTTGAATAGATTTTGTAATTCGACTGTCGTAGCATGAACATAGCATGGAATTAAATAGTCTTTAATAGCATCACTATCATTGAATAAGAGTTTTTTCTGTAGAAAATCTAAATATTTTGCACACAAAAAAATTATCAATTAGTTTATTATTATTAGTTAAAAAATAATTACTTGTAAATTTGTCAATTTTTCTTATTAAATCTATTCTCTTCATGTTTCTTAAAGCTGTTTTTAACTCCTCAAATGTTGGATTATCACTCATTTGCATCCATGTAGTTAACATTGAATACGCCTTTTCGTCAGTTTTAGGATTATCTTCATCAATCATACTTAAATAATGTTCTTCAATATTTAACCTACGTCCAAGAGTTTTCCAACTTACTCCAATGCATTCACTAAAACTCAACATGAACTCTGGGCTATAAAGAATGTTTTCACACTTCTTTGCATATGTATTATTTTGCGCCATTTTGATGTTTCTCAAAAAAAAAATTAATACATACTTACATGTATGTATATATATATATATATATATATATATATATATATATATATATATATATATATATATATATATATATATATATATATTAATTAATTGCATTGCAGCAACATCTTCTTTATTTTGATTTATAGCATTTATTTGCCATTTTATAAAATTTTTTATTTATTAAATAGTGTTAAAACTTTTATCGAACAACACACTATAGTGGCTGAAGTGGTTAGCTCTATGAATGGAAAATACCAAAAATCTTACTTTGGACTACAAGCAATCTTTTAAAATTTATTTACATTGTAATACACCTATTGAGAATTCATGTTAAATAATATAACTGCAGTATATTATGGAATCGTAACTTTAGCTTTAATTTGCAAACTTGTGAAATTTCAGATTCTTGAATGCTATACTTAAGTGAAGACTTTGCTTGGTACTGCAATTATTTTAACTGTTGCAAAGACATTTAGGCAATAAAATATTTGTGAAGGAAATGAAAGAAAAATAGCTACAACTACTAGCATATAAATTTTTTCTTTACTTTTACTTATTAAGCGAAAAACTTTTTAAAATATTCTTAAGTAAAAAAAACTTAGTTTTTTATGAAACTTATAGATTTTTTTTTTTTATTTATAATCATTTACAAAAAAGGACCTTTTTTAGTTTTAATTAAAACAATTTGAAGCAAAAAAACTCACGATGCGTTGCTCAAATACTAAATGAGGAAATAGGCTTTTAAATAAAGGATTCAACATATTGAACTGATTTTCATGACGTCGAATTTTTGTTTCTATTTTTATATTTAAAAGAAAAATATTAGGTTTCTATATAAAAAAAGTTTTTCGTATTTTTTTCAATTCATCTGGACTAATTTTAGATTAATCTTTAAAGCTACATTAGTCTGGATAATTTTTTTCATTAAACCGAAAGCGCCGATATTTATATAATTTTATGAATTAAATCAGAAACACAATTTAATAATAAAATGTCATTGAAAATAATAAAAAAATCTGCTATGATCTGATTCTTCGCTTTTTGGTTTTTTAAAAGTTCCTCAACGTTCTATTCTAATAGATGTTTTTATTTACTTGTGGCTATGAAAATAGCCATTTTTTAATTCATTGCAGAACAGCTCATCAGTATGGTTCTTCATTTAGTTCATGGTCTTTCTTTTTCTTTTTATACTTCCTAGAATAGTTAATTTATATCTGGTCTTGAAGTTGTGCTATTCATATCAATAAATAAATCTCGAAACAACTTAATCATTGTGATATCCTAGTTTAAATTTCCCCCTGTCACGATCGGATAATTATCAAATTTGCAAGCAACATTTTCAGTTTTGGTTGTGCCACTTCCTTTACTGACAAAAGAAACCCATATTTTCAATTGTATCTTGAATAAATGCTGGAATTTTTTTTTGCTTTCAATAAATTCTTAACTCTTTTGTGAATATTTCTTCCTTGCTTTACTGCTAAGAGTTTACAAGCAGTATTAAAAACCAACTCCATGCAGCGCATCCATAAATAAAGA
Organism: Hydra vulgaris; assembly: GCF_038396675.1. NCBI lineage: Eukaryota > Metazoa > Cnidaria > Hydrozoa > Anthoathecata > Hydridae > Hydra > Hydra vulgaris. The sequence goes on along the minus strand of NC_088921.1, from coordinate 8,720,278 downwards.
CTGCAAATTCCAAGTTTCAAAACTTGCTTGCTTAAATTTTTATTTTTTTTCCCAATAGTTTCAAATTAATCTCCTTAGAATTTGCAAGACAAACATAGCAGAATTGAGATGAAATTCTTTTCTTAAGCATATTGGATACAACAGTGTTTAGTGTTTTACCATCATTCATTGTGGCATAAATAGTTGACAAATTAGACTTTACTACTAAAAAACTTTCACCTAGATTAAATTCAATATTGTTCAATACAAAAAATTTAATAAAAACTTAACAGAAACTTAATAAAGAAAAAAATTAAGTTCATACCCGTTTTTTTATAGAGGTCTACATTTTTACAAATAGAAGTTCTGTAGTATTGAACAAGAATTGTTTACTCAAAACAAAGATTTGACTGATTTTTATTTTCAACCACTTACTAAAAGTTAATGAAATAAAAAGGCTCTATAAAAAGACTATATAAAAAATAAGTTTAGATATGGTAGGTGTGAAATAGACTTACCATGACCCATATTATAAGGGTCATGTCAAATTCATATACGTTCAAGTCTAACTTTAAAATTTCTTTAAATTTTTTATACCAATTGTAATTAATCAATACATATCAAGCTGGTATTTTAAATATTATTTAGAATAACTGCTTCGGATACTTATATCTGAACCACGGATTGTGAAACAACTACAGAAGAGTATAAAATATTTAAAAGTCAACTATATTATAAATTATTTTTTTATTCATAACTTTAAAAGGTAGACAATATGCATAGTTTTTTTAACGCCTACTAAAAAATATTAAAGTAAGAAATAAGTACAGAAATGGTAGAATTGACTTATACAGACCTGTGTTTTATGGGTCAAGACAGCTAAAATGTGTATATTTCAATATACTTTACATTTTTCTTTATTTATATGTACATTTTCGATTAGGAAAAATATAAAGAAATACAAACAAGATAAGAATTCTTCTGGATGTAATCAAATAACAGTGATTATACCTTTACAAGCTTCTTCATTTTAAGCTTTATATTTCTTTGTAAAGGTGAATGAAAATATATATACATTTATATACATTTTTTGGTTTTTTGTTTTGCCATCTTAGATAAAAATTTTGCAAGAAAAATCACTACATTGTTTTTTCTCATGAAACATTGCAACCAACTTGATTTTTTTGGAGAAACAGATTTACTTCCTAATTATTTTCTAATTTTACACAATTACATTCTAAATATCACATTTGATAACATTATTTCTGTTTGATTGTATAAAGCGTTTAGTTATATTAGTAGAAACTTTGTGATAAACTTTTGCATAACAAGTGAAATACAAAAAGTTGTATTAGGCTTGCATGCGTTAATTATTTATATAAATGCTATCAGTGTTGTACTCAGCATTAATTTAGGAAATACCATTTATGAAAAAGATTCTTCTCCTTTCCAACCTTCTTTATACAAAGAGTTTTACAATGATAATGCATTCTGTATTGAAAAATTTTAAATTTTGTACTTGTAGAGTGGCACAAACACTTTCTTGGCACTTTTTCACAGAAAAAACTAAACAAAAACATTTTTGGTTCAAAATGAGTCAGCAATAAGCAAGATTTCATTCAGAAAAGATTTCATTCAGAGTCAAATCTGTTTTGGTTGTGTTAATTAAGGCAAAAAAATATCTATATTTGAGGAAAACAGTCTATTGATTTATCTGATCAAAGACTATCTGAACTCAGTCTGAACCTTAAGTCTAAAATCTTATCTGCCTGGAATTTGCTGAAGCTGCATAACTTGTATTTTAAAACAGAAAGATAAAGCAGTCAGTAAAGATTTGGAGACTTTCTGAATAAATGACTGTCATCAAGTTAAAAATAAATAAAAAAGATGACAATTGCTATTGAGCTGTTTGAGCTAAGGCTAAAAAAAGTACTAAAAGCAGTACTAGAACAACTAAAATCAGTTGTTCACATAATCTTTCTAAATTTATCTATCTGATGATTATTGATGATAATCTGAGATAATTCCATTATAAAAAAAAAATTCATCCTGCTCAGAATGCTGTCAAAATGTTGGCAACGGTATTTGTTAACCTTGCAACAAAAAAACAACTGCTGAAAACTGCTATGCCTTAATTACATCAATAAATCAAAATACTTCTGACAGAGTTGTTTCTTGTAAGCTAAAAAAATATCTATTATTGGTGATAGCACAAGTATAAAACTTGCAACAGGAGGAAACATTCTTCCTGTTAAAGTATACAGAGACCAGTCACTTAGCATATAAGAAACAAAACAATCATAAAGTTGACGATAATCTTTTAAATTGTACAGTAATAGGAAAAATGCAGCTGATAAGTTAAAATGCTAAAAGAAGAACACCTATGCCAAACACCTATGCTATTACAGGAGAACACCTATGCTGTTACAGGAGAACAGCTATGCTGAAGTTACAAACAGAACACATTAATTGAATAGGTTTTATGACGTGATAAAATGTCGACTCAAGAACAGTAAAAAAATTTTTTGAAAAAGATATTGTTAATTGTACTGAACTATCTATGCTGGTAAAAGAAGATACCAGGTCTTTTTAATTCAGTTATATGCAGGGATGAAAAATGGGAGTCCAAAGTCCAGGAGTTCCTGTTTTTACCTGGAATTTGGAGTCCTGCCTGTCCTTATAATTTTAGGGAGTCCCGGACTTTGGGAATTTTAAATTTTATATCAGCATATAAACCTTTACTAACAAACCGTTATTAGCTTCTACAAGTTTATTAGTTTAAAATTGTTTAGCCAACAGCAACGTAATTTTAAACTAGTGAAAGCTTGAATGTACTGAATTGCGCTGCATATGGCAAGCTCTGCGTCATATAAATTATTCCAAAATTTGAAGTGTGTTTATTACAAACACAGTCTATAGCATGCAGGTTAAGATTTACTAAAAGACTTACATTTATTCTATTCATTTTCCAAGACTTTTTTTTTTTAAACTTTTTTTTTTTGTACTTTGCTATTTGGTTTAATTTTGTAAAACGTATTCAAAATTTCTTTGTCATAATTAGTATTAAATAAAATAAAAAAAACAGTTTTGCCAAAATTGTTTGTCAATTTATTCTGAAATGTTTTTTTCCAGGCATTTCATCATGAATCCATACTTTTTTTCCAGGCATTTCATCATGAATCCATAACTTTGTGTAAAAATGGCTTCACAGTTCGGATTAACACTTAACAGAGATAATATGAGTATTCAACTTTGCAACCTTGCCATAAAGCATCGCAAAGAAAATAAAAATGTCATATATAAACTATGGATTTATTTAAAGTTGATTCAACTACAAGATATATGTGTCACTACCTTGGTATTAATGCCCTACACTTTAAAGACAATCAATTTATTGTTGTCAATCTTAGCACCATTGATACAAAAGGAAAACAAACTGCAGACTACACTAAAAAGATTATTGAAAAATGTTTAGATAAGTTTGGAATTAATAAAGCTAACATTCTTATTTTTTATCTATCATTCATTTATTTAAAATTGAAAATGATATGTTTATGTATTTCTTCTTTATTTGTTTAAGGTTACATAAAAAAAATATATTTTTGTTAATTACAACATGATATATTTTGATCTTCTTTATTTGTTTAAGGTTACACAAAAAAACTATATATTTTTGTTAATTACAACATGATATATTTTGATCATGTTACTAAGATAATAAAAATTAAAAGTTTTTAATATTCTGAAAGCCAATTCTATGACAAAAAAAAACAAGGTCTTATTTGTAAAATTCTGATAAGTAATTTTTATTTTATATTCTTTTAATTCATCATGATCCTAGTTCGTTATTTTACGCGTAGTCATATAGCTAATTTTACGTGTAGTCATATAGCTGTTAACTCAGTGGCAAAAGGATTAAGACCACTATAAATGAAAAAACTTGCCACAGGACACCTTTTTTCAAGAGTAGTTTTAGAAGGTAAGATTTTCTAAGAACCAAAACACATCAAATTTGTTTGAAAATTTACATATAGATTAAAAAGATATAAGGAATCTAATGGAATGGGGGAAGCTTTTTAACATTTATACATAATTTCTAAATACTCAGCATTTAAAAACTTTAAAGTTTATTTATTAAAAAAAAAAGTCTTATTAAGCTCTTTACAACCATGCTAACCATATATAAATATATTGACAAAAAAAATCCTCTAAAATGGTTATCTTCAGAAAGTAGTTAGTAAGAGTTTCCAAAATATGTGTTTTAGCTGATATAGTTGATTAGCTTAAAATTAAATAAGAAAAACCAAAATTCATAAATAGAGTTCAACTCTTAAAAATAAAATGCTATTACTATAATTTTTAGAATAAAAATTTGAGATATCAGGTCGGATATATGTCAAAAAATAAATAAAAATTTCTATTATAAATTTAAAGCTGTTCGTATTTTTATTTGAAAATTAATTAAAATATTATATTTAAGATATTATAAATATGCTTGACTATTATAAATAAGCTAGTAATTATAGATATTATAAGATATTTGAGAGATATCAGGTCGGATAAAAGTGAAAAAAAAAAAAAATTATATTATAAATTTAAAGCTGTTGGATTCAAATAAAAATGTTAAATAATATCTTTATTTGAAAATTAATTAAAATATTATATTTAAGATATTATAATAAATATGCATGGCTAAACAATAATAAGCTAAACATTAATAACAATAAACTTACATTCCTATCATACATATAAAACACTCATTCAACACCCCTTCCTTTTTTTATTTGCGTTAACAGAATGTTTATAACTTTTATTATAAGTTCGAGGCAATGGTACATTACTAACTTTTGGTTGCATTTCAAACATGTTCACGTTGTTAAGGATGATCCAAAGTAAGATTTTGACTTTTTAATAAAACACAGACTATTTAATTCATTATCTTTCGATACAAATTCAATAACTTTGTAAGTCTGCGTTTTGTTATTTTTTCAAAATTATATTTTGAATCATCCTAAAGAACGTTAACCATTCGGGTGCGGCTTTTCCTATTCACGCAATATTTATACCAGTATAATAAATATTGCATACGCAATTGCGTATGCATAGTTGCGTATGCGTAAGATTATAGCTAATCAGCTCTAATCGCGTTTTAAATAGTGTTATCAACATCAACTAAATCGACTAAAATTTAATTATTATTATTATTCAGTGATCAAATACAAATACAATAATCTATTTATAATTTGATGAAGAGGTGCTACACCAGGCCCCTCTATGCTGACGAACATGGAGATACAGAAGCTACAGACAAAGCAGCAATTGTATCTATAAAGTTACTTTCTTATGTTGTTTTTGAAAGCATTGATGGATTGAGCGTTCACTGCTTCTTGCGAAAGCGCATTCTATGGGGCGACAATTCTATTTGAAAAAAGTCATACCGCTCCTCGCAGTTTTTTACCATCTGACGTTCTAGTTTATGGTTATGGCCTCTTAGAATATACTTATCTTTACTTTTTGAAATGTTTTGCGGGACAACAAAACTAACAAGCTCGAGTTTACGAGTGATTTTGAATTGCTCGATAAGATCTGCTCTTTTGCGGCGTTCTTCAAGAGTTGTTAAACCGAGCCGTTGGAGTCGATCTTCATAGGTCATGTGTTTAATAGTCGATATTGTTTTTGTTGCTCGATGTTGGACTTGCTCGAGAATGGCAATGTCTGATTTTAAATGTGGTGACCAGGCTTGTACAGCAAACTCAAGATGGGGGCGAATGTAAGTGAGATACAGAGTGCGCCATAAATAAAAACTGCGACTGCGAAATGTTTTTTTGAATCGCCCTAGCACTCTATTCGCTACTGATACGGCTGACTCTATTTGCGGTCTAACGTTAAGGTCATTCGAGACCATCACACCAAGTTCTCTTTCGACTTCGGTTTCTTTGAGAGGACGACGGGTGTCGTCGACGTTTGACATTGAGTATTTGTACGTTGACTTGTTACATCCGCGCCCAACATGCATTACTTTGCATTTCTCAACGTTGAAATGCAAGAGCCAAATATGTGACCATTTCACTGCTCTGTCAACGTCATCTTGGAGAGTGATGTTGTCCGACTCCTTTTTAATTATCCCTATTATTTTGCTGTCGTCGGCAAACAGTTTCATATGATGAGTAATACTGTCCGGCAGGTCGTTTACAAAGATTACGAATAGCAATGGGCCCAAGACTGAGCCTTGAGGCACTCCACTAGTGACTGCTTTCCATTCAGAAGTAATGCTGTTTATAACCACTCGTTGACATCGATTGCTTAGCCAAGCTGCGATCCAGTCAAGAAGAGCGCCTTGAATACCGTACGCTCTCAGCTTATGAAGAAGGCGTTTATGTGGTACTTTGTCAAACGCCTTTGCAAAGTCTGTGTAAATGACGTCTACTGCATGTCTGCAGTGAGTTGCTTCCGTCATGATATCCCAAGTTTCTAAAAGGTTTGATACACATCCCTTACAATGAACAAAGCCATGCTGATTTAGAGAAATTAGACCATTAGCAACGCAGTGTTCCATTATTCTTTTTTGTAAAATACCTTCCATAATTTTGCAAGGTATGGAAGTGAGCGAGACTGGCCGGTAGTTGGATGCTTTAAGCCTACTACCCTTCTTGAAAATAGGTGTTACATTCGATTTTAACCATAATTCAGGAACTACACCAGTTGCAAACGAGCGCTTATAGAGAAGCGAAAGAGGCTTGGCAAAGGTAGCTGAACATTTACTAAGGACCCTTGGATGTAATCCATCGTAGCCGGTTGATTTTCTTTCATCAAGGTTGTTTAGGCATTTTTGTACTATATCGATAGAGAAACTTGCTGGATCGATGACACAAACTGCTTCAGTACGACTTTCAGAGCCTGCATTGAACCTAGGCTCTAAAACAAAGACTGATTGAAAATAGTTATTTAACGATGCGCATATGTCGTCGGTATCGGTTGTGATGTTGCTATTGACTGTTCAAGCGATGTAATGTTGTTACTGACGCTCTGCTTGCTTCTTACATATGCGTGTAAGCGTTTAGGGTTGCTTTTGGAATCCCTGACGAGTAGCTCTTTGTACTTCTGCCTGCCAGCTTTGACAATTTTTTTAACTTTTTTGCAGGCAGTGCGATGCGATATTTTGAGAAATTTGTGCGTATCTCGACCTGCATTAATGTATTTGGCCCAAGAGGTGCGTTTAGCTTTGACCGCCTTAATAAGTTCTGGTGTTACCCATTGCTCCTGTTTTTCTGTAAAGGGAGTGGTAGTTGACGGAATGTGTAGGTTAGTGGCTTCATTATACACGTTTGCTAGAAGCTGGTACTCATCGTTTGCATTTAGCCCAGTAAATACTGTTTCCCATTCAACAGCTGCAATATGTGCTGATATTGCTGCGTAGTTTGCTCGACTCCAAATGAGTCTAGGTTTTAGCGGCAAAGTAGGCGAGTTGTTGAGGCATGCAACAGCAAATTGACCTTTGATGAAGCAAGTGAAAATAGTGGTTTTGCCAAAACACATAATATTCGGCCAGACGCTCGGGCGAAGCTGCCGAATATTTGATGACACTTTCCTATGTTGAGAGTTCCCACCTGGTTAATTGAAGTGTGTATCGTGGGTATACTACAAGGCCGACAACACTGAAAGAGAGGGGGGCGCTGAGCGTTCTCCTCCCCACTTTTTTTCTAAAGGATCATTTTATTTTTTTATCTTTTTTTAAAAAAAAGTTTAGATATAAAAGACTTTTTTTTAAAATTGACGACTGTATCCCCCCTCCCTTTTCGAAGCTTTTGTCGACGGCCTGTACTAACAGAAGACGTTAATGAATTATTATGATTCAGATTACTAGTTAATTCAGCTCTACTTCGTAAAAAAAGGAAACGTAAATGAAAACGATCAAACTAATCTCTACGAAAAAATGCGTACATATGAAGATGTGAGAAAGAATAACTCTAATTGCAAATGATATTCAATTTGCAATTAGAGTCAATTTTAACAGAACTTGCTTAGAAAATTTTATTATTTGCAGGTGGTAGTGTACATAGTTATAGGCTATTTTAGGAAGTATAACATCTCTAATTATAACTATTACTTATTTTTTGTTTACTCGAAAAGTTTTATCAAATTCTTTGCATATTAGCATTATTTTGGCTTTTTCCTGTAATCTGTAATAAGACCGTAAGGACTTCTAAAAGCACCTTAATAACTTCTAATTTTCACACAAGGCCGCGTCAAGCTGGCTTTTGGGCTCTGGAGTAAAATTAAGTTGTGAAGCTCCAAAATTACAAAACAGTTTTTTATACAATCATATTGTAAATATGATTGTAAAGACTTTGATATATAGCAATTATTTAAGTATTTTAAGGATATTTTCTAGTAAAATGCGTATATAATATATGAAAACATGGAAACTCGAAGAGGATCATAAGATCCTGTCACCGAGAACCGTTTAACAATACAATAATAATAAACCAATTATTTCAAAAAAATATAAGATGAAATGAAATTACCGTTTTAGAAAACATACGTACAAATAAGATAAGGTATCTTAATTATAAAACACCGTTTAACAAAACAATAACAAAAAATATATATTTTTTAAATTACATTTAGATAACACTTATAAAAAAGAAACGAAATCAAAAGAACTCGAATATATTATTTATTGAGAAAATAACTTGTATTAGTTTATTTTTGACAGTAGAAAAATTCCAATTTTAATAAAAAACAAAAATTTTTAAAACCATTTGGCTCAAATTTGAAACCAAATTTTGACTCCAATATTTGGAACCAAAAAATGATAAAATTAAATTGTTCTTATTACTAACTCTTGGAGTACAAAAAACTCAAAAATCAGCCAAAAATTGTTTACTGTTGTTTCTTAGAGAATTACTAAAAAAAGAAATTATATTATTGTTTGCTTACAATGCTATTTACATAATCTTGATGACTTTAAATCGATTCAGAATCACCAGATAATCTTTTAAAACTCCAGAATAAAAATGGAATTGCTGAAATTACTAACCAGTTTATTTCTACATGAAGAAGTAAATTCAGCATCTGTCTAATACCTAACCTACTTGTTATGCGAAACCAATAATTAAAAAAACTAAAGCTGAAGATTTAGCAGAAATGATATCATATATCATTTCTGATATTTTATATCAATTATTCTAAACAAAAAACAAACATTAGCGAAAAATAACAAATTTTCTTTCCTCCTTTAAATTTTCGTTTTTATTTTCTCCTTAAAATTTCCTCTTGAGTAAGTAGTTTTTCAAAACAAGTTAAAATTTTCGAGTCTTTTCTTTTGAGCAGCCGTGGCGCAGTGGTTAGAGTGCTGGCTCAGAACCCAGAGGTCCTAGGTTCGACGCCAGCTCTAGCCCAACAAGCGACATTGGTACGGAAGGAGGCGTGAACTTCCTGTTAAATTCTCTCCCGCGGTGCTCTGTGAAAAGACCGTAAGGACTTCTGGGAGCACCTAAAATAACTACAAAAAAAAAAAAAAAAAAATTTGCACATTAAATGAAGTAAGCATTTTAATTTAATATGAAAAACTACAGACCCGAAGAAATTAAAAATTTAGTAAATAAAAATTTTTATTAACTAAATTTTTAAGTTAAATTACATTTTTTATAATAATACCAATATTATATATCAACCCATTTATAGTACTAAAAATGTTTTTTTAATTATTATGGTATTTTACAATATATTTTACATATATATTTACAAATGTCACATACTTTTTGTGTTTGCTAAATTAGAGCACTTTTTTGATTAATGAATGACTATTATTCTGACATTTACATTAATATTAAACATAAAAAATTAATTTATTTCAAATTTTTCTCATTTTTCTTTGATACACATATGAACTCTGTTTAAAAATTTATAACAGATGACAATACCGATACCGTCAAGGATTTCATCCCAAATTTTGACCAGTAAATCCTTAGAACTTTTTAGTTATTGCATTTTACATTTTTTAGTTTTCCAACATGAAAAACATCCAATAACCAATAGGTTCAAATCTGGACTGTTGGCAGGCCATTCTGATACAGGAATCAAACAAGGGAAATTTTTTTTTGAACGGTTTTTGCATTATTTTTGAACGCTAAATTCTGCTGGAAAGTAGACTTTTTTTTTAATTGTTTTTTTTTGCCGTTTAATAGTATATACAGTTTCGAAGCATATAAATAAAAATAAATATTGGCGGGTGAATAAGAAAAAGTATATAAGATATTATCATTTTCTTAAAACTTAAAAACTTAAATTAAGATTTAAAAATAAAAAAGTAAATAAATTAATATACAATTTAGAAATAACATAAATAAATTAGTATACTTCAAAGAAATTACGTAAACAAATTAGCAAACGCCATAGAGGTAATACCATAATTAAGGTAATGAAAAAGAAAAACGTTGATACACTCAGTAAGGTAATTTTTGAATTTTTTTTTATTTTTGAATTAATTTTTAATAATTTATTTAAATAATTTAATTTTACGTAATTTTTGAATTATCTTTTGTAATTGAGATTTAATTTAAAAAAACATTTAAAATCGGATAAATTAAAATCCATAAGTAAGAATGCCTGTTTTGATTCATTTTTAAACTGCTCTATACTAGTTTTATGTGTATTTGCAATCTTGGGAAACATTTTCCACGGTAAAGAACTGAATGTGAAGTTAGTTTTAAATTACATTTTGGGACAACAAAGTTGTTATTTGAAAATTTATGAACTATTTTGTCAAAATAGGATTGGTGTTTGTTTTATACATGAACATTAAAACTTGGTGCAAGTTGATTTTATATATATTTTATGTTCCAAGTAAACGCAGAAGAGGCTCACAAGGTACAGTTCTATCAGCTCCAAAAATTGTTTTGCACGCGTGTTTTTGTTTACAGTACAATTTTTTAATTTTGCATGGTTTGTACTTACTCATGCAATATTGCAATAAATTAAATAACAATGAATAAAAGAGAAATATAAACTTTTTAAAGAAATATTGTTTAAAAATGGTTTAGTTCTATATATCATTGCTAAATTTTTTGATATTTTATTTTCAATACTTTTTATATGTGAACTCCAACGTAAATGTTTATCTAAGATTACGCCTAGAAAGTTTACTGAGTTTTCTCTTTAATGTTTGTGTTATTGATTTTTAGGTTAGGCAATTTGATAGGAATATTTTTGATTTATTTACTTTGTGGAACAAAATAAATTTAGTTTTATCCACATTTAGAGAAAGTTTATTACTTATAAACCACTCATTAACTTTCGATAATTGTTCGTTTCTTGTTTCAAATAGTGTATTAATATATCTGTGGGAATAAAAAAGATTGAAGTCATCTGCAGAAAGAATACAATTTAATAGGTAAACCCCGCAAGTTACGGCAGACGGGAATATTTGTTTTTGTTCATACACTATAAATTGTTTTCTATTGGTAAATAACTTTTGAACCAAAGTAAATTGTTATTTTTTACTCCATAGTGTTCAAGTTTTTTTACTAGTATATTATGATTAACGATATGGAAGGCTTTTGACAAATGAAAACTTTTAAGGTAAAGTAGTTGCTACTGAATGCACTTGATAGATGAACCCCAAACATTCTATTAGTATGAGGTTTTACAAAATAGAATATAAAAATAGAACTCCTACTTAAATTCAACTTCTTTATCAATAAATTATTATATAAATTAAAAAATTTAGTGCACGCTTTTTGCCCTTGGAAAATGCACCGAAAAATATAACCTTTGATGCGTTTCTGAAAGCTCTTACATAACGTGGGATTCAAACTGACTCAACCATTTTGTCAATTAACAGAGCGCTTAAGCAGGAATAACTTTTCATTGGAAAAAGTTGTCGGTGGTGTCGTTTCTTTATCAATTTTCATCTCTTAATACGCTTAAGCCTATTTCTGATTGTCAGACCAGAGATAACAGAGCAACGGGCCCCTCCCCCTTTTTTTTTTCAAAGAAAATTCTAGATATAGATGTCTTTTTGAAAAATTGATGATAGTGCCCCTCCACTTTGAAACCAGTGTCGTCAGCCCTGAGATAACTATCTTTTTATTAGCTTTCATTCATAAGTTTGTTTTAACCAAATTTCTGATGGATTTGGAATTGGTTTCAAATTATTTTGCAACTGATCTTCCTGATTTAGCTGGATTGCGTCTATAGCGAATAAGCTTTATGAATTTTTTGGAACGGACCTCTTTATTTCTCGGGATTTCATCTCCATCCTTAAGACATTTTGAGGTTGCAATATACCATCTTAAGAAAAAAACTTTTGTGAAAACATAAACTTTAAATAAATAACTGTAAACATTATTTACATATATTTAACAAACATTTTTATTTTGCACTTTTGTCATTCTTATTTTTACTATAATTTTATTAAATCGAGATTCAAATTACTCTTTGAGAGAGATTCTTCTTTTTAAAATAGACGATGACGCAGCTACAATAATAAAAAAATTAAAATTTTAATTTATCTTATCTTATTTCCAGTACTTTTTTAATAACAAAAAATTAATAAGTCATTAATAAATCCGACATAATATGTCGAATTTATGAATAATAAATCCGATATAATGTCGGGTTTATGACCTAATAGTAAATCCGACATAAAATGTCGGATTTATGAACTAATAAAAAGTTAAGCTAAATGATCACTATTTCCGAATGCAACATAAGATTATCATTCTTTTACAAACTCGACGTAAGATATGAATGTTTGCGACGTAAGATATAAATGTTTGCCTGATAAACCTACAAAATTTGTACTTGAAACAGATCGGAAATAAAAATGATCATATAAAAATGATCAATGGAAGCCATCATAAAACTTTATTTCTAATGTTTGTGCCACAGAAACACTTTGCAAAAAAAGTGCATGACTCAAGAATCAACAAAATTAAAAAATGTTACCAGATTATCTTTAATATTTTAATTGAACTTTTCACAAAATGTTTATTCAAATAATTTGATTATCGAATATTCAAATACTTTAATTTCAGATTTCCGAATACTAATTCAAGTTCAAATATATGTAATGGGCATTTTCTAACATTAACCTAGCTTAATATTTTTAAGTTAGGTTAAAAAAATTGATAAAATGGTATGCTAAATAAAAGAATGAAAACAAGTCTTTAATAAATATCTATTAAAAACTAAATTTTAGTTTATTTTAGTGTTAAAAATGAAGAGAGAAAAAACAACAAGAAATATCTTGGTTTTAAAGACTTTGGCCACCCTTGCTCTAGATGGTACTTTTAGGTATATAAACGCTTTTTAAATTCATTCCAGTTTGTAGTTGTCAACTTTCTTCTGGGTATGAGTTTTGAATAAAACTTATTTTTAGATTTAGGGCCAGCAAAGTCTAGAGCCAAGCCAATAAGTTTGATAAACATAAAAGTCACCAATAACAACAACATTGGAAAACGAATAAAGAATAAAAAGACTTGGTTAATTTGACTAGAAATAACACCAAAAAGTGTGTTGAAAAGGTAATCAAGTGAAGAATTGCTAAATGAAAGCACGTAAAGGAACAGTTAGAAAATTCAAATCTGATTTCAAGGTAAAAATTTTTTTTACTGTTTCAGCCATATTAATAGTATTATTATTAATATTTGGATATATTGAAGCAACTTACATTGTTTGCTTATTCGACGTGTTCTTGGTAAACTTTCGCATCTACCCTCACTCATCCAAGCTGAAACCTGAAATTTAATATTTTCACTTCAGAATAACATTTCAAAACTAAAAATAAATTTCTCATATATCTAAATGTAGTTACTGTAAATCTATAAACTTTAGTTGGCTGAAGAGCTTGCGCAGTAAAACAGCGGTCAATGCCTCTATATATTACCTGGAAATAAATGTTAAACTTAATTCATAGTTGCAGTTCGTTAATTGTTTTGAAACTATATTATTGATTTATATATAAATTTAATTCTAAAACATAAATCAAATAAATAAATATATATTCAAAAAGTATTAAGCAAAAATAATGATATATGGAGGAAAAACATAAAAGTTTTCCAAAAGATAGAAAATCTAAAAAGTTTCAAGAAGATTATTACAGAAAAACATAAAATACTATGTTTTTAGGTTTCCTTCAATCAGTAAAGAGTGCGATAACAATAATGTGAAATTATAATAGACTTTAGAAAAAATAAACTAACCTAAGCCTAAATTATAATATTTGTAAAAAAAAAAAAAAAGAGAAGCAAAATTATGAAAATGTGATAATGGTTGGAGGTTGGCTGCAAGAGCAGGTTCAAACATGTTCACAATGCTTGTCTAAAAAAAAAAGCATCATTAGAAAATCTGCCCCGTGATTTTTTTTATTTGTTCATTCACCTCCCCAAGCCCCAGAAGGCCACTACACTACTATATACATATATATATATATATATATATATATATATATATATATATATATATATATATATATATATATATATATACATATATATATATATATATATATATATATATATATATATATATATATATATATATATATATATATATATACATATATATATATATATATATATATATATATATATATATATATATATATATATATATATATATATATATATATATATATATATATATATATATATTCTCATGCATGCTTCTAATTAATAAATTAATTCCAACGTCCCCTGACATCAAGATAAACCATCTTATATTCCGTAGTAACTTCAAAAGTTCCACTAAAAATACGTTTTTCATTGTATGTCAGGAAGACATCTTCGCCATTGTCTAAGTTTTTTTTCAAAATTTTTATTGGTACGGAACATAGGTCATAGGCCAAATTGGAACATTTACTGCATCCTATAAAACATAATAAAGTCATCTCATTGTAATAATCTATATTAATTTTTTTACAACTAATTATTTTAGGAGAGAAAATTTTTTGCAAAGCATAAATTATGTCTTTAAATTAATTACCTGCTTCTGTAAATATTTACTATAAGTTAATAAATTAATGTAAACTGTAAAATATATTTAACTAACTTTTTATTTAACTAATCTAAAATGTTGCTTTTAACTATTAGCGTATTTGGAACTATCAAACTATTACCTTCGTCTTCATGATCCATACAGTTACTTGTTGCAACAGTCACAGATATATTAAAAGTCACAGTCATATTAAAATCTTTTAACTAACAGCATAAGACATGTAAAATTGAAAATAAAATTTGTACATTAATTTTCTCAAAATTTCATGTCTACTAATATGTTATTCTAAATAAGTCCTTTAGATTTTATACTTTTTTAGAGTTTAAGAGTTCTCTTTAAATATTTTTTTCGGACATAAGATAATTGAATTTCGCTCATTGTGGCTTAAATTTAATCATTTTTGGTTCCATACATTGTGAGATGATTTTTATGCATATAAGGAGTACTTATTGCCAAAAAAGTCATTTTAGGATTTAAGATTGTTTTGCTTTGCGGCGACGATATATATATATAAACACACATACAAACATATAAATATAAAAACTCAAATTAATTACCTCCTCAACACTGATTTTAAAGGATCTAAAAATTATTTAGCTTGTTAATAGAATAATTTTCAGTAAAAAGGTTGCAACTAAAGAACTTAATAAAATTACTCTTGAACCACATTATTGGAGTTTGCTTTTTTTTGCTTCATTGTCTTTTATATCTTCATATCTCTTTTATATCAATCTTTAGGTTTTTCTTTTCACTCTGCACATAAAATCAGTCTGGCATTTTAATTTATATTTATTGCATCCTTTTAAACAAAAATAAAATTATCAAAATTACCTCATCAATTTTTTCTTCAGAGGGTCTAAAGAATGTCACTTTTATTATTAGTTAGTGACACAAAACAATTGAAGAACAACTTTTTAAAATTTTTCTTAAGGTAAATTTTTAAAATTTCTAATTTTTAAATTTTACCTTACAAGAAGAATGTCAGATAAAGAAACCATTTGTTCGTACTCTAATTCTAGTTTGCAAGACTAGACATAAATATTTGAGTTAATGATTATTTGATTATTTAACATTGATAATTTGATAACATTGATTGATAACATAAGATAATTTGATTATTTAACATTGATTAATTAATTATCCTAAGCAATTTAAATGAATAAAACATTGTAAACAAAAAAACAACTGATGTAATACCAATACTTCTTCTGATTCCTTGAATAACACAGCCGGGGGCTGACGCAATTGACTCATTAAACTATAAAACTGATCAATTAGTAGAAAAAGCAAATCAATTAGGTAAAGGAGAATTAACAAAAATTAGAAATGGCTTAATTCAAAAAATAAAGTATTTTTTAACTCAAGTCTGACAAAATTTCGATATCTGTCAATATTAAGTTCAAGCTTTGTTAAAAAAAAAAGTAATAAACTATAACAAAAAATTAGAAAATAAGTGAAACTAAATTTGGTTACTTTGTTCCAAGAGAACTTTCTTTCAAACCTACATCCTGAAAGACAGAAATATTTTATAAAAATAAGTTTATGTTTTCATAAAGTTTTTATAAATAAAACCCTAAAATTTCTGAATGATTACTTTAAAGAAAGCTGAAAAATTTTAATCTAACTGAAATATATATACACACATATATGTGTGTATATATATTTATATATACACACATATATTTTTTGTGTGTCTATATACACACAAACAAAATTTATTTCCTTTATTTTTTCTTAATTTAGCTCTAAGCTAATGGCTTTCTTAATTTCTATGAAATATTTAATATATTTTTTATATAGGTAAGACTGAAAAAGCTAAAAAAAAAACAAAAAACATTGCAAAAATATATATTTAAATTAGTATTCACATAAAACTTTTTGGAAATCTGGAAAAATTGAAAGTTTAAAAAAAACCCAGATTTTTGGAAAATCTAGAAAATTTTTTGCAACTCTTTTCTTATTAAAAAAAAATAGTTTTTATTGATATCTAGACATTTGAGGGAAAAAATATAAAGTAAATGCTAAATATGATTTATTTAAATTTTATTCATAATAGTTTTCAAATAAATTTTAAATTATTTGAAAAAGCTGACAATAAAAATACCTTTAACTGGTTAGAACTTGAACACAACAAAACCTTACAAGCAATTTTATTTTAAAAAGTTTAAAAAAAATAATATATAAATATAAAAAATTCAATTATAATAAATGCACAAATATACAAACCCCTGACACCTTTGTCAAATGTTGTTTAAGAGGCTGAAAGTGAAATGAAACAAAACTTAATAAATAAATTTTATTAACTTTTACGCTCTTAAAAGAATTATTTACCGAATGAAAACAACTAGGTTTGTTAAAATACAAAAAGTATAAAGAGTTAACCTTTCCAAGTAATGAATTTCTCAAGTCATTAACGGTTTTAAATAGTCTCTCTAAATATGATAAGTTTTTGATTAGGATTTAGAAAATCTTCAGCAACAAAATTAATTATCTTAGATTAAATCTATTTATGAAAATAAACAAGAGATGCATAAACTACAAAAAATTTACAGATTTAAGAATCTCTCCTTTTTTGATTGATTTTGTCTCCATAATCATATCACAGCTCAGTATTCAAAGGAATGAAACATTTGGAAAAAAACATAAGGCGATACTTTCCTTCCACCAAAAAACATTTTGGCCTACAATTTGAAAACTTTTCGGCTGAATCGTTAATAAAACGTCCAAAAGACAATGAAAAAGGGCATCAATGCTAAATTTCAATTTAAATTATAATATCAAAAATCATTTGAGTTTTAGACATAGAAACATCGAATGTTGATAAGATTCTCACCCAATAACAATAATATTAATATTAAAGCATAATAATACTAGTTTATGAAAGTTGTTTTTCAACAGCCTACTAAACATAATGTAACTTAATAAAAGTCAGCTTCTTGAACTTGAGTTTTCTTCAACGAATAAAATTATTATTTCAATTTGTTAAAAGCAGTAGTTAAATTATTTATCACATATAACTTAATTAAGTTTAACTCAAATATTAAGGTGATTATTATAAGGAACCTTTTAATAATTATCATCAATTATTATTATAAAAAAATTATATTATCAACAAAATTACATACCTCATTATTTCAGAGCCAAAATCTACATCATAAATAAAACAACCTTTTTTTTCCATAAAATGCTTTTTGTGACGCAGTTTTGCTTCCACACGAGATATAACTTCACCTTTATATTCTAACAAAACTTCCTAGCTTCAAAATCTCTTTAGTAAAAATCCCATAACCTAACATATTACATCTCAAAATATATGTAAAGTATTTGAAAAGAAAAATAATATGTCCTTTAACGTTAAAAGACATGCTATAACATGTTATAAGAACATGTTATAACACGTTAAAGGACATGTTTTAACACATTTTAAAATATTTTCAGATAACACTAGGATTGTTTTTATCTGTTCACTTAAGATATTTACAAGTTATGATAAATAAACATAAATGTAAAAAAATATATAAAATACTAAATATTATGCTTGTTATAAAATAATTAACATATTATAAAAATGAAACAAACCAATTTTATTATCAATGAATTTTTTAAAAAGCACTGATTCATCTCTTTTGCAAGCATACATTAACTTTTGTTTGGCTGAAACTTCAGACCCTCTCTAAATATTATACAGATATCAATATCTATTTTAACTAATCTCAAATGTAAAAAAGTAAAAACTATTCAGTTTTTAGTTTTTTACATTTAAGATTAGTTGAAATAGATATTGATATCTGTTTGTAATATTATTTAATATATATATATGTATATATATATATATATATATATATATATATATATATATCTATATGTATATATATATATATATATATATATATATATATATATATATATATATATATATATATATATATATATATATATATATATATATATATATATATATATATATATATATATATATATATATATATATATATATATATATATATATATATATATATATATATATATATATATATATATATATATATATATATATATATATATATATATATATATATATATATATATATATATATATATATATATATATATATATATATATATATATATATATATATATATATATATATATATATATATATATATATATATATATATATATATAAACTAGTAAAAACAATTATCAATCTTTTGATTTCTTTTACACTGTGTTTCACCATCAATAAGTTCATCAAGAAGAATCTTCCTGATGAACCTACTGATGGTTAAACACAGTGTAGAAGAAATCAAAAATTAGATAAGTGTTTTTACTAATTTATTATTGCTCTGTTCTTTTAGAACATTGAGCACTCTGTTTGTAGAATACACTACACATAATTTATAAATATATATATATATATATATATATATATATATATATATATATATATATATATATATATATATATATATATATATATGTAAATTCTGTTAGTGTATTTTACAAATAGAGTGCTCAATGTTCTTAAAAAACCACTTATCTAACTTTTTTCTTCAACATGAAGTTTCACCATTTCTGGATTATAAGGAAAAGTTCAACTCTTCCTGAACTCTTCCTGATGATCCAGCAATGGTGAAACTTTAAGTTGAAAAAAAAAGTTAGGAAAGTGTTTTTTACTAACTTACATATATATATATATATATATATATATATATATATATATATATATATATCTGTGTGTGTGTGTGTGTGTGTGTGTGTGTGTGTGTGTGTGTGTGTGTGTGTGTGTGTGTGTGTGTGTGTGTTTAAGGAACTTTACCTTTTCATAGGATTTCACAATTTTGTCCATGATATTAACTGATTTATTTAAAAACTTTTTCGTAGTTAACTTCAAATGCTAAATATAAGCAAAAAATAATATTTATAATGTGTTTATGATATTATCAGAAAAACATTATAAATATATTTTTTAAATATTATTATTGCTTATCACTGATAAGCAATCATTGATAAGCATCCATTGATAAGCAATAATAACAATAAACTTTAATAATGTTGTAGAATGGAAAAAGGTTAGATTTTCTCCATATTTATTAATGAAGATTGTTTGGGTTATTTAAATTAAAGGCAGTTGTATGAAAAAAAAGTTATTTATAATAGAGAAAATCGAACAAAAATATATATAATATAGCAATAAACATCATAACAAAGTCAAAATATTATCAAAAATTAACGCAAAACTTATAAGAATATCTTGATCAAAATTCATCTGAACCTATAGTAATTAAATAAATATACAATCACATGTATCTTGTTGAAATTCCAAGAAAATAACTTTTATTTTAAACGATTAAACTTATTCAAATAAATTAAACTATAAAAAACTTGTAACAAATAAAAAAAAGTTTTTGATTTTCTTTTAAGAATTCTTCAAAATAATTAAATAATAATTACCTTTAGCCGGTAGCGAAAACGGTAAATATTAAGTATTAAAAAAGATTTACACTAAATTGCACTAAATTGTAGTAAAAGCACTAAATTGTAGTAAAAGCACAAAGAGGTAGAAAAAAAAACATTGCGTAGAGAAAGCACAAATCTGTAGCGAAAGCACATATTGCGTAGAGAAAGCACAAGCTACGCGTAGAGAAAGCAATTATTGTTATTATTATATATTATTATTACTTATTATTATTATTATTATTATTATTATGCTATAATTTATACCATCATAGGTCTTAACACGTCATCAGTTTATAACAGTTTGTAATGTCCCGCACGATTGTAAATATATAGAGTTTTTATTAAAGTGAAAATATATTATAAATAATGAGGGAAAGTAAAAGCATAGATTGTTAGCTTGATATGATCGATATAAGAAAAAAAAAAAAGCTATAAAAATTAAAAAAAAACTCATAAAAATAGTAGTAGAATTAACAAAAATAAAATTAATAAACTATCGACAAAGTAGTATTAAATAATAATTTAAAGTTGTAACTACAGTACTAGTAGTAATAATACTTAAGTAGTTTTTACAAAATAGAGACCAAAAAAGTTACAGTAATTGTAAAAATTATTACGTTTGTATAAATTTGTACTATTATACGAGTAATAATAAAGAGGGAAATGTTTTTTTTAGAGACAAAGCATTTGATATTGTTAACAAAAACAAATAAAGTATTAAAACAGTTGCGAAAAATCAATTTTACAGAGTCAAAAAAACAATAAGTTTCATAATTATTATGCTTATGAGAAATTGCAAATGTTATTAAATGTAACGGGTGCATCCTAATTTTGAAAGTTTTAAATAGTTCCTAGTTAATAATTTATTAACTAGGAACATTAACACTTATTAACAGATTGCTACTTTGAATGAAATAAGCAAGTCTTTAAGTTTGATTATTTTGAATAACTATTTAACTATTATTGGTATTATTTGTTAATTTTTTTTTCACAAGCTTCAAAATTCTGAAATTACTTTACTATCTATGATATCATAATACAATATATAAATATATATATATATACATATATTTTAGACATATATATATATATATATATATATATATATATATATATATATATATATATATATATATATATATATATATATATATATATATATATATATATAGACATATATTTTAGACATGACGTATGTATATATATATATATATATATATATATATATATATATATATATATATATATATATATATATATATATATATATATATATATATATATATATGATGATAGGTTAATGTTCATTTTTTTTTCAGTCGAGACCAAGGCCGTCCGGGTCGTTGAAAAAAAAAGATCGTTTAAAAAAACGGGTCGTTGGAAGGCGAAAAAAAATAAATGCGAAAAATCCGCCGAAAAAAAAAAGGTAAAAAAATATGAGGGTCAAAATTAATGAAGCGTGACTAGGTAAAATTAATGAAGCATGACTAGGAAGTAAAAAGAGAGATAAAAATATTAATAATATTAACTCTTACAAGTCTTTTTATTATTATTCAACTCGGAGGTTATTTATTCGGTGCGTTATTGGCTGCTTTTATATTACTTGGAACAATGATGGGATTTTATATTTGTAATAAAGTGATAAAAGACACATTGTAATAGATGATTTTATATAATGTAAAATAATATTTTCCAATTTTATTAATTCCGTAAGAAATTTCACCAGATATAGCGCCACCCAAAACAGCTTTACCAATGGTTGGTAAAAGACTTGGTATAAGGCTAGATGCGAGTGTTCCTAATAAGGGTAGAAATTTTCCACGCAACCGTTTTGTTCTTTTATAACGTTTTCTGTAATGATTTTGTTTTTTGTAATGTCTTCGTTTAATCATTTTGGTAAAAGAGAAGATAATAAAGTGGGTCCGATGATAGAAGCTAGTAACATTGGTAAAAATTTACCACGCATGCGTCTTCTTAAACGTTTTCTACCAGCACCTTTTAAAGGAGGTAAATAAACTTTCCTCTTCCTCTTCTTTTATGCATTTATGATGGGTTTGCAAATAAGATAAAGGTTATTATATTTTAAAAAAAATTTTTATTAAAAAAACACCTGGTAAATATTAAAAACTGGACTACGAGCAAGGATAATATGTTAGCATTAGTTTAATTTTTGTAAAGCCTTCTTCTTCGCATTTTTCTTTGTTTTTTACCTGCACCTTGTAATGGAGGTAAATAAACTCTTCCTCTGCCTCTTCTTTTATATAAATTCCTTTTACAAGCACTGCAACAAAATTTTTTGCGCATTGCGTTGCTTTTGTAAATAATCGAGAGCGTATCCTCCTACGTCTGATTTTAGTAAACGCTTAGCAAAATTTTTAACACGCGTTAAAAATTTTCCTTTTCCTCTATGGTGACGATGATGTCGCTGAGCGCTTACTCTATGTCGTCGGTATCCGCTTCTTCTTGTTCGCCTGCGAGCCATTAAGACAAGAATAAAAAAAATAAATAGATTTTTAAGATTTTTTTAGAAATAAATAAACGTTTACTTATAAAAATACAATACAAATAGGGTTCGTTTAATAAAAAATAAAAATGTTTTTATGGCAAATTAAGGTGCTTTAAATTTGGTAGGAATATAGGTTACTTGTGACGAATCTGATGATCCTCCTGTTTCTATAATTGAAGCAGGATATTGAAGATACATGGTGAGTACGCCACTAAATGCCTCTGTAAATTGAACATTGATTTGAAAGGAATTATTTCCTGCAATAACAGCGGGAGGTTTATCGTTAACAAAATTGTAATCGCTAGTAGTATCAATGACTAAAGGTTCTGAAAGGTTATTTGTGGTAAAGTATCGAGTAGGATGTTTCAAAAAGCTATCGTCATCAACATTATAAAAATCTGCAAAATTATTAAAATTAAATGTAGAAGGTGAATTTCCTTTACACCAAGAAGCATAACTCCTCCATATATTCCATTGATCGTCTTGCGTAGTTAAATCGTAGGTAACAGAGTCACCTGACGAATTAACAAATGTTCTTCTAAAATTATAAAGAGTAATTTTTTTAATTATGTTACAAGCCATTTCGACTGGCGCAAAACAATTTTTGTTTAAATGATCGCTTTCTTTTTTTGAGTTAACGAAAAAAATAATGGCGTGCGGTACAATATCAGCTGTTTTTATACTCCCTAAATTAACAGTGACTTCTGTGACATTTTCTACATTGATTACGACTTGTTCGTAATGAGCTATACGTAGTAAAGTATAAGCTTCGCCTTTTTTACTGTTAAGATATAAAGATCTTTCCAAAGGTAAACTGGCTTTAAATCTATAATTTTGGAAATAAATCATTGGGTTTTTAATAGCTAGCCCTATATTGGCAAGCGCTGTTATGTTAGTGTCAGCAATAGGTCTTATCCATTCTAATAGTTGATTCATATCATTTTCAATATAAAATTCCAATCTAATTTGTTTATTTTTTCCAAAGTACTTATTCATTTGAAAAATTTCACACAACAAAAATAAAGGTACTCTAAATTTACAACCTTTGTCTCCAGTTAAAAAAGCATTATATCTATCTCTTAGTGCTGTTTGATAAGCGGCTGGTGCCACAGTGCCAGGCACTGTTGCATTGAGTGGTCTTATGAGACCATTAGGATCAGCAGCTTGCACAAGCGCTTTGGTTTCTGCATAACTAACAGCGTTAGTCGTTAAATCAGCTTCTTCTACTAAACCCAAATTAGGATTAATCATTAATTCTCTATAAGCTTTCATATAACTTTTTTTAATCAATAAAGCTTTAAAACGATCATAAGAGCGATTAATGATAGCATTGTTAGCACAGGTGCTATTGTTTGCTTGATAATTGGGATAAAATTTGACTGTTTTAATTAAAGCATGCATAAAGTTTGCAACGATACAGAATTTTTGTATTAAAGGATCGTCAGCTGCAAATTTTGTTTGTGTGCTCAAATTTTTATAAACAAATAAATCAAAATCAAGATACCAATCTTGTGGATATGTCCATTCGTTAAGTGTAGTGGTAAAAGTAATTAAATTAGCCATGTCAGAGGTAAGATCATAAGAAATTTTTTGATTAGTAACAGCAATGACTTCATCTTGAGATTGGGCTGTTTGAAAACCAGGATATTTATCATTTAATATAGCTTTATATTCTGCGCTTATATTACCGCTTGTTGCTTCTTGTAACAAACGATTTTCATCGTTAGCTTGAGCTAAAACATCTTCCAGTGTCACTTGTCCGTTTGTGTTAGGTGTATAACGATTACCGTCTCCATCTCTCATGTATTTAGCTAACAAACCCATTTTTTTTTAAAAAAAAAAGAAATCACGTTTTTTCTATTTATTCATCTTCTGATTCTGAAGAGTTTTTTTTAAATGGTAATTTTTTGTTTTTAACGTCTTTTAAAGCACGAGTGTAACCAAGGTCAATTAAACTTTTTTTATTCAATTTTTTTTTCTTTTTTTCGTTGTTATTCTGTATAAAAGGACTTGATAAAATGGCTTTTTGTTGAATAATACAGTTTTTACAAAATCCGTGAATTTTATCGACTGCGTTTACTTCTTGAACACATTGCAAACAAATGTGAGAAGGTCTCGAATTATTTTTTAGTTTTTTTTCAATAATTTCTTCTTCTTCAGAACTTTCGCTTTCTGTTTCTGAATATTTACGTTTTTGAGGTTTGTGTTTGATTTGTACATTTTTTTTTATTTTTTTGGGAGGTTTTTCATCGTGTATTTCTTCTTTTTTATTTTTAATCTTTTTTAATTCCTCCAATTCTGATTTCATGTTTAACATTTCTGATTTAGTCGAATATTGTGAAAATTGATTTTGTAATTGCTGCATGTGATTTTTAAGTTGATTAAATTGATCTTTCGGATTTATTTTTGAATCTTCCATCATTTTTTGTTCTAAATTGACTAAATTTTTATCATATCTTCCTTTGGCGCAAAAGAGACTCATTTTTTTAAAAATAAAAGTTGGATGAAAAAAAAAACTTTTTTTTCTTTTTATATTTTTTTTAATAATAATAAAAAATAAAAGACATTATTTTATAGTAATCAAACTAGTTAATTGTAAAACGGTACCATTTGAATTTTTAACGTAGGATTAAAAAAACGGTACTACCAGATTGCTAAAGGTGAGAGGTTCTGATTTTGAATTTAGAAACGACCATCTTGTTTGTTTCCAATCTTCTACATCGTTGATATCAAAGGTAGACAATTGTCCTTGTATGGAAGTGTTTCGATTTTTTGTAAAATCAATATTGGTAGTGAGTTGAGTAGAATTGGTGTAATCAAACAAATTAAATTAGCAACAATGCCAGACACAAAAACTCTATTCATGTACATCCCAGTATTGCTAGCTTGATCGCATTTGATAAAAACGTAACCGTCTGAAGTTGTAGTAAAATTGGAAACGCTATTGTTAAAATTACTAATTTGAACGAGAGAGCATCTTAAAAAGGCTAACCGTTTTTTTTTGAATTTTAAAATCCAAAGTCATGGCATTAGTCATATTTTGATCCACTTGCATTGTAAAAGGATTAATTTGTTGAGTTAAACTGTATTCATCTCTTTGTAAAAGTAAAGTATAAGGTATAGTATTGTTTCCAACAGGTTGATACATTTTTAAAATAATATTTTTTAATGGTAAACTGTCTGTCCAAGTTTGTACAATAGTACTATCACTCTTTTTTTGATAAATGAATTGTCCATTAAGCGAAGTGCAATAAAATATTAATTCTGTCGGATTATTTCCTTGTAATATAGCTTTGACATTATTTAACCATGTTTTATGATTCGGTGTAGTAGCTCTTTCTAAACTAGTTGTAGTAACAAGAGGTACTTTGATAGTGTTTGAAAAAATAGGTTTGATTTGTTCACAGTATAACAAAATTTCAATAAATGTTTCTGCGTTGTATTTAGCAATTAAACTTAAATCTGCTGTCATTATACTATAAATATCGTCAGGTAATTTAGAAGGTAAAGTTTGAAAAGTAATACTTGATCCAAATTGTTGGTGATATGGAGAAATTTCATTTGCTTTCATTTCAAAATAAGCGTTATAGGAATTATTTGAACCAACAATAGCTTTACTTATTTCTAATGGTGATTTTAAACTAATATTATTTGTATTTCTTTCAAAAGAAGGTAAACACCAAAAAGTATAATTGTTTACAGAATTTTCAATGGGAGTTTGAGACGAATAAGGGTATTGATTGAGTAATTTTTCAAGATTGGCTGTATTACTGCCTTCATAAACAAACTCATTAAAAGTAAGATTGTTTAAATTTAATTTTAGTAAATTGTTTGGTAAATTATAATTTATACTTTCGGTAAAAATGTCTAACATTTTTATTTCTTGTTCAGGCCACATAACTTGTTCAACGTTAAAAAAAGGAATAGGTAAAGATAAAATTGGTATGTTCTTTAAAGTAAATCGATAATATTTTCTTTCGCTTGTTTTTTCAAAAAAGATTTGATAAAAATTTGCAAGCATTTGTGCAGGTTCTGCTCCCATAGAGTTTCCGTTGATATACAAATATTTTGTCGATATATTACCAATAGCTTTTATAATAATATCTGAAAAAGACGATAATAACATATATTCTTCTGTAAATCCTCCGTCGGGTGCTATGACGTTAATTCGTTGGTTCCAAATTTTCCACAAAGCATTAATTTTAATTGGAATATTGACGAGTTCTTTTTCTATGTTAAATACATTTCTTTCTGCTTTTATTGTGTTTGAGTTGGTCATTATTTTTAATAAAAAAAATGCAATATGCCAAGGTATAATGTGTCTTTTTTTAAATGAAGTTTCTGTAGTAGGCAATATATTGTTAATGTAAACATCTAAATCTATGCTTAAAATATTATCATCGCGTGTGTCTGGAACATAAGGACTTGACGGAGAATTTTGAACAAGAACTCCACCATATTTTGGTGTTACCATGATATGTATAAAAGGTCTAACAAAAGTTTCTTCTACATTATTTAAAATGATATCTCTTTCGGGAGTAAGATTTGCTATGTCTCCTGGAGCAACTTGTGGATGTTTTACGTAAATTAAAAAATTTTTGCTAGTTTGTGTTGATAATGAAAAATTGTATAAATTATCATATCTTGATTTAGAAGAAACGTAATCGTATTGTACTAAAGATGAAAAATCTTCTGACACGTATTTTGTTGCGGTTGTTCTGTTTGAAAAAAAACCAAAATTAGATAAAGTTCTTTCGTTTGTTTTATTTCCAACAGCAGATCTTATAGGGTAAACATAGGAAGGATTGTTGATACTATCATTTGTTTTGTTTTTAAAATACCATACAAAATTATAATTAGGTACATTAAGGTAAGAGTAATTTTGTATATATTGCTTGACATTATTGTTTGCATCAATACTTAGTTTTGAAATGATAGTATTTTCGGTGTTGGATAAATATCGAAAGTGTGTATTAGGATCGAATAAATATTTTGAATTAAAATATTTTTGATTCGTAATATTGGTATTTTTATATTGATAATATGAAAAAAAGTCAGCAAAAGTAAGTCTTCTATTTACACCAGTATTAAAAAGTTCTAATCGTTTGATTAAAAAATCATCTTGATATGGACTTGGAGTCACTAGACCGTATAATTTTGAGTAATTTAATCCTGGACTATAATACATCAAACTTAAATGTTCACTAAACATATTTTTGACTTGTAAAACGTCATAGTTTGGAAAAGTATCACCTGGTAAAACTGCATAATTTGCATACAAAACAATTTTTTTGGTTACAAGATAAAATGGAATTTTTCTATTAGGATTTGTAATCATGTCGTTTTGAATATCTATCATCATTTGCTTTATAGCTGGTTTAGATTCCATTCTTAAACCGTAATTGTTTTCTGAAAACGATATATTTTCATCTACACGAGTTAAGTTAGTAAGAATATCCATACTCATTAAATGCATAATGGTGTTATTTTTAAATGTTGGTTTATCAATATCGTTAGGTAATAAGGGTAAACTAAAATCGTTCAAGACATTATAATGCACGGTTGCTTCATTTTTATTTTTAATTTCGCTAAAATAATACGTACTACAATCATATTTATTTACATCTAAACATCATCAAACGTTAAATTGTTCATTTTTTTTCTTGTAGTTTTTTCTTTAAAGGTTTTAAAAAAGTATTAACATATTCTTTAAAGTCTTTATAATAAATGTCTTTATCTTCTTCGTTAATAGGTAACAAATCTTCTCGCTTAACTTTGAATGTGTTATTTAAATTGCCTACTACTCCGACTTTATAATTATAAACGGGTAAATAACCTTCTACTGAAGGGTTGTTGCGTTTATTAACTTTGATAATAATGACTTTTTTGCTAGTGTCCCAATAGGGTTGGTTACGAGTAGTGGATTTGCTAAATGTGTCTTTGGGATCTATTTTATATTTTTTCAAATAATATTCGGTTCCAATAGATAGTGGTTTATATATTTTTAATTTTTCGTTTTTGTATTCTTTTTCTACGCGATGTAACATGTTGGAAGAAAAATTGTGAGCGCGTCTTTTGCCATCGCAGTATTGATCGATCAAACGAAGATTTTTACCTTTGGCATTGTCAGCATCTAAATCTTCTGGAGCAATTCCACTCGTTACTTTTTCTTTTTCGTTAAGCTTTTGCTCTATATCTTTGAAATAAAAACTCCAATTGTTTGTTTTAAGTAGGCCTTGCTTTCTTAATTTTTGATAAAGTAATTTTAATCTTCCTATTGCTGATTCAGCTAAATAAGCTTTTCCATAATTTTTAGAACTAAAATGATCAATGTTTTGTTCATAACACCATTTATCCATTTTGTTGTTAAAAAATTCTCCTCCTTGATCGGTTTGCAAGTAGATAAAAGTTTTATCGTCTCTTTTGATATCTTCAAAAATATGTTTAAAACTGCTAAGCACTTTTTCAGCAGTTTTATTTTTGGTGACTCTCAAATAAACCTTTCCTGACACTCCATCTACCAACACTAAACAAAATTCAGGACGATGAGAAGCAAGATTTAAATTAAAACTATTCATGTCAGCCAAATCAGCTTGAAAATATTGATGAGGTTTGTCGTATGAAAATCGATGAGTTTCGTAAACATAAGGTTTTCTCGGCGTTTGTTTTTTAACATTGACGTCGCTTGTTTTTTTAAAAAGTAAAGTAGCATGGGACCAAGCTGTTATTAAAGCGTTCCATTTGGCATAGATGGAACTTTCTAATATAGCTCTCAATTTTTCATAAAATTTTAAATCGGTTGGATTTTTTTTTAAAGTGTCAAATTGAAGTAAAACTTTTTTAATTTTAGGTACATCTGTCAAACTAAATAAACGACTTGACAATTTAGTGAGTTGATCTTCTACAAGATTGTCAATAGCGTCTCTCAAGTCGTTGTTCATTTTTTAAAAGTAGTCGGGATATTTTGTTGTAGTGTCAGGATATTTCGTTGTAGTTTTAGCTCTTGATCTTGTTTCTATGTTTCTTGTATCTGTTTTTTTTCTTAATCCTACTCTTTCTTTTGTAGACAAAATGGGTGTTGCAGTAGTATCGAATAAAGCACTAGCACTTGTTGATTCATCACTAGTTTCAGGTAAAGCACTTGCGCCTATTGTTTCTGTAATTTCAGGTTCGGGTTTAGGTGGTTCAGTAGGTTCTTCTTTTTTAGTTTCTATTAGCGGTAAATGTGATTCAAATGCTCTTGTTCTTGGTTCTCTTTTGGGAGTAGAAATACTCAGTAATAAAGAATTTGTTAATGGATGAGTGAACAAATTTCGTCTTTTAAAGTTGGTCATTAATTTTAAAGATTCAGCAAAAATTTTAATATTATAAGAATCCATTTCAAAACATTTTTTATAATATAACAAAAGAGAATTTAAACGAGTAAGTTGAGAATTATACAATGCACCCATTATCATCAACATTTCAAGTATAGTTTTTTCTTTGATTGTATTTTCCGTGTTAAAAAACTGATTTGAATTGGATTTAATACTTTCTAATAATCTAGAAAAACCTCCTCTAGCGCAAGTTTGTTCTATGTCTTCTTTTAATAGGACTGCTTCTGTCACATCTCTAAAAGGTAGTGATGGTACATTATTAAATAAAGTTTTAAATGTTAAATAGAGCATGTTTTCACCGATGGTTCTGTTGGCTACTGCGTTCTCGTCATAATTATTTTTCATTTTTTCGTAAATATTTCTGTCTGATAGTAAATAACTGTTGTTTTGAATAAATTCTCTCAAAATGTCAAATTTAACACCTCGAAACATTTCTCCGTATTGTATGTATCTTTGATTAATAATGTCTTTTGTTTCTAGTAATATATCAGAAGCTCTATTGCCGGCAAAACTTTTATCACTTATCAATTCGCTTTCTATAAAACCAGAAGTTATGACAGTGTAAGGATCTCGTGATAGTGCGTTAGCATATAGTCCTTCAAATGTTAATTTAGTTTCGTTTCGAAAAGGAATGTTGTATTTTTTGATAAAATTCCATAGTTTAGCAAAAGTAAGTTGTTTTATTTGATAATAATCGGCTACCATTCTCATGTTGCTTACAGAGGATGAAGAAGTAAGTAAAGTTAAAAATTCGTTGGCGTAAAAAGAATATTGTTTAGGATCATTTATTTTTTCAAAAGCCATATTGTTAACGTTGTTAATAATACTCGCAATGGATTCTTCTACATCTACAACATTAGATAAATATAAAATAAAAATTTTTAAATTGTTTAAAGTTGCCTTTTTGTTTCTCGGTTTATAAACTCGTAAAGAAATTTGATGAGATCCAAATTGATAATTAACTTGATTTTTACACATATCCATTAAATGATTAGACAAGTTAGGAATTTTTTTTACAGGTTCGTTTTTATAAAGTTCTTGTATAACTTCGTTTGCGTTGGGTGGTTCGTAAAAAATTAAAAATTTACTTAGAGGTGTCAAAGTATAAATTTTTTTATGTCCTGTCGGAATAGTGTTTAAAGTAGAAGAACGCGGTAGAGCATTTAATGTTGATAGAATAGAAGTAGGAGGTGTAGTTGTAAGAGTATCGGTTTGAATAGGAAATCTTTTTAAATTTTTCATTGCTCGCAATGACTCGCTTATATTTTTTTGATCAACTTCATTGTTAAATTCACTTTGTTTATTCATATTTAAAATGGTTTTAAAAGCATAAGAATCTCCTCCCACGTTGATATAAGTTTTCCATTTTTCTTGATCTCTTAATAAAGTTGTAGCTAAATCACTATTAAGCATAGTATCTAGAGGTAGTAAAGCATTTAAATTTTGTTGAAAGCTAATTTCGCCTGCAAGTTGATTTTCAAGTTGACTGGGATTTGCATAATTGAGAGAGGCGGGTAAATCAAATCTTTCAATGAGTTGCGACAACTCTGTTCTGTTTGGCTCTCCAGACTCTATATTTGTTTCTGTGTTTTCTTGCTCTTCCATTTGCAATGTTTTTTTATTTATATAAAGGGTTAGAAAAAGAATTGAAATAAAGATAAGGACATTTGAGGAAGAACAACAATTAATATGAAAATCTGATTAAGCAGAGTTATCAACTTATCAAGCAGAGAAAGTAGAAAAGGAGGTGATCGATTACCTCACACTTATGGTATCCAGATAAGCAGGTATGCATATATATATATATATATATATATATATATATATATATATATATATATATATATATGGAAAAAACAGATCTAAACTTTTGGATATATTTGTGTTAATAAGAATAAGCAAAGAGATAATAATATAACGAATAGGTAATCCACTGGTATTAAGGGTGGTAGCCCTCCTAATACAGAGTATTTGACTGAAAACGACGGAACATTAGTATGGCGGTAGTTGATAACAATAAACCTGTTTGCAATGAAATTTTATGTTTTCTGAAAATAAAATGGATGTTTTAACAATGGATGACAATGTGAAAGTAAAACATGATGACTTCTATTGTGAAGAAGGAAATTATTGAAACAAGAAATCTTATTTCAAAACTTTTGTCTGATGAAAAAAGACTTACAAAAAGACAAAAGGTGTTGAAAAATGCGAAAAAACAGTTGAAGACATTCTTAAAGTTTTGCTATGTTACCTCCAGTTGGTACAAGGCATACGCATGTAAGGTGCACTTATACAGGAGGTATCATAACTTTCGTGCCGAAGTGAGGCAATTTTTTCAAATGAAAAATGATATACGAACACGAGAACCACATTTGATCATCTGGTTGCTGTTGACGTATTGAGCAGAACATAGCCTTTGTCTTTTCACAGCACGCAAGGTCCATGGAACTGTCCTACAACATGATGACTTTCCCCCATTTAGGAATGAGTCTTCTCGTAGTCAAGTTTTGAGAATGTAAAAAATACCCTCTAAATTTTGAAATTGTCAAAAAACATGTACCAAAGCAGCAGAATGGAACAAAAACCAACAAAAAAGCCTGCACAATCAATGAAACCAAAGGCGTTTGTCTTAGGAGCATCAGAAACAAATATGCGGCTGAGATCTAGCAGCAAGTACTACCAAAATACTGTTGATATT
This sequence comes from Hydra vulgaris, assembly GCF_038396675.1. Classification (NCBI taxonomy): domain Eukaryota; kingdom Metazoa; phylum Cnidaria; class Hydrozoa; order Anthoathecata; family Hydridae; genus Hydra; species Hydra vulgaris. Next base: position 8,687,258 of record NC_088921.1, on the reverse strand, counting down.
TTTGTATCACGTCTTGAATCCACTACCTACAGAAAACAACGTGATAGAATGTAACATATGATATTTTGCAAATTAAAAATAATGAATCGGTAAGTGTCAGAAGCATGAAGGATATTCATCTTTCTATATCTCTGTTTGTGTTGACACTTCCAGAAAAATGTTTTGACAATCCATCGACTGATGTCAAGCATGGCCAAAGGGTTTTTCTGAAAAGATATTTTCAATCTAGAAATGGCCACGAATCATAAATTGTCAATTTATTCATTGAATTGTCGATCTTTAAAGAACAGCTTATACGCAATCAAAAATTTATGTTTATCAAATGGCTTTGTGTTATTACAAGAACATTGGCTATTGCCATGTGATGGCAATAGCCAATGTTCTTGTAATAACACAATCTACGGAGTCGGGTTGTCTGCAGTTACCATATCATCAAATGTACTGATTGGAAGGCGTTATGGAGGTACTGCGATATTGTACCGAAAAAGTCATGCAAGTTATGGTAAAATTGTTATTTCGCTCGAATCAAGGATTACTTTCTTGTGTATTGATACCAATATTGGGCCTGTGCTGCTTATCAATGTATACATGCCCACCAACTACAATGATGAGGAAAGCCTTAATACCTATATTGATGTATGAAAGTTGAATGCTATTATAGTAGAAACAGAGGCAATTTACATTATTATAGCAAGGTGATTTCAATTGCAACGAAGAGTCAAAATTCTATGATGAATTCAAACCTTGCCGCCAAATTATTGGTTAAATCTGATATAAACAGGTTAAATAATGTTTTACATATATTAGCTATGATGGTAAAAATTTCACTTGGCTCTATCGTATTTTATGTAGCCAAACTGTTGATAATTTTATAGCGAATATTTCAATAATAGATGTTATTGCATCCGACCATAGACCTGTAGTATTTTCAATTAACTGCTCAGTAAATGGTAAACCTGCTTCAACTGATTGTGATTCTACGCTGGAAGTATCACCTAGAGTGCCAAATTGGCAAGCTTGTAACTATTTAATTTTAGCTGCAATATGATTAAAGGGTAGACTATTTACTTCAAAGAGAAAATCTACCAATCATCATTTTAAATAGTTTATATCACGTGACTCTTTTACAACAACATTATAGAATGTATACAATCAGCTGTAGCTAACATAATACCTCATAGCATTCAAAGTACATATGTTGAAATAAAAAAACGCGGGCATTATTTAAACTTGCTCTTTGGTATTGTATAAATCATACAGAGCAAATTAAAGCAGACAATTGTGCAGATAGTATTAATAATGGTGATCCTCAAAAAAGCTTCTGGAACAGTGTGTACAAAATTAGTAATAAAAAGGCGACAAATTCTGCCCAGTATTAGGGGAGTTACTGAAGACAAGGGCATTGCCACAATTTGGAAGGATGCATTTCCAAATATTATATAATTCTAATAATAATGATCAGCATAAATTAGATTTTAAACAGAAAGTGCAATCTTCATTGATAGATACACGTGATACTACAACTATAGACGTCAATAATGCTTTACGTAAGCAAAAAAAAAGAAAGGCTGCTGGTCCTACATAATTTACGGGAATCGTTTTATCTATGGGGGACATAGATTGTCTCTCTATCTAAGTATTTTCTTTAACTTATGCTTGCAATACGCGGACATCTGCCATCAACATTTGTGAAGCTACCATAATACCTCTACTAAAATCTAAAATTGGTGACTTAACAGACGTAAATAATTATAGAGCAATTGCAATTTCCCCTGCTTGTTCTAAAATTTTTGAAGCTATTTTATTAACAAGAGTTAAATCTCACGATAATGCGACGATTTTTAGGTTTGATTTCAATCAAAATTATTCCACAGCATCTTGTAGATACTATTTAAAAAAGTTGATTGTTATATTTCTAGAGGAAGCGATGTGTTCACATGCTTTGTAGATTTTTAGCAAAGCGTTAGATAGTGTTAATTATGGAAAGTCACTTTTTGAAATTAATTGATCAAGGTATAGATAAGAATGTTGTCTGTCTACTTGCATTCTGGTATAAAAATCAAACTATGAGTGTCAGATGGGGAGAATGCAAACTTCTTATAGTTTTAATGTAGGGAATGGTGTAAGGCAAGTGGCAATATCACCATTCTTGTTCAGATTCTACATAGGAAACTGATTTTTAATATCACAAATTTGCGTATTGGGTGTAAACATAGGTGGCATTTTTTTTAATCTTTTGGATATGTGACTGATATTGT
>NC_088921.1:8642500-8680000 GCF_038396675.1 Hydra vulgaris | reverse complement strand
TGCAAATCTGAGCTTGAATGAGTTTTCACTGATACCGATGTAAGATTTTTCCGTAAGACTGGGATTAGGTGACGAGGAAAGTGGCTTTATATACAACGTTTTTTGATAGACATTCGTTATTTAAAGGCATGCAGTTTTCTTATGCAGTTGCAATTTATATCATTAGTGGTGAGTTTGTTGTGCAAAATTTGCTGTTCTTGTGCAATTAATAATTGATCGAATATTTGGCATGCAGCTGTGGCTAACTTTTATTGTGTTTCTGTTGAAAATTTTGTGGAGCTTATGATGTAATGGAAAATGTAAGTCAATTAAGTTTAAGAAAAGGCGTCCAATTTTTGTTACCACATTTTTACTAAAAGGAGGATTAAACCATATTATATTTTCTTTTTCGTTTATTAGTATTAGAAGGATTTAGATTTGAATGATATTGGAGATTGGTGTGAAATCCAGACTTTTCTAATGCGTCTTTATAAATAGGAGCAGACTTTTGGAAAATTTTTTCGTTTGAAAATTGGAAGATAATCTATGTTCAATTGAGGTTGGTAATTGTTTTAAAACTCGTTGGTGGATGCTAGCATGGATATAATTTAGCGTACTATCAGGTTTATGGTAAGGTTGAAAAGTGCAGTTATTAAGATCAATGTAAGTAATTGCCGTTGCAACGCTAAATTTGTATTTTTTATAACGGTTTTTATTTTATATTTGAATAATATGGCTGATGATTGCCGAATGGCATGAAACTTCAAATGGTTTCATTATAAAGTTGTATTTTCTCTTTTAAAATATTTTAATAATATTATTTGATCTATTTTTTTCAAAAAGATATTGATCACTCTTAACAGACAAGAGTTGTATTTCCAGCAATATACAACATTTATCTATATATATATATATATATATATATATATATATATATATATATATATATATATATATATATATATATATATATATATATATATATATATATATATATATATATATATGCCTGTATATATGTATATATATATATATATATATATATATATATATATATATATACATATATATATATGCATATATATATATATATATATATATATATATATATATATATATATATATATATATATATATATATATATATATATATATATATATATATATATATATATACATATATATATACATATATATATATGCATATATATATATACATATATATATATATATATATATATATATATATATATATATATATATATATATATATATGTATATATATATAGGTATATATATATATATATATATATATATATATATATATATATATATATATATATATATATATATATATATATATATATATATGTACAGTGGCGGATTACCCACTAGGCACGTGCATAGGGGCCACAAAAATAAAATATTAAAAAAAATTTTTTGTAAATGTTATATTTTTTATTAAATATTTTCTTTTTTTGTATTTATTCACTCAAGAAATGAGTAATTATTTAAAATTTTATTTTGAAACAAACGAGTGTAAAGTTTTATTTTAAAAACAAATACTACTAAAAATTGTAATTGTTAGAACACATTAATATAAAACTTGCATTTTCAAATCGTTATGCGAAAACTCGTGGAATTTCTCACTCGTTGAGAGTGCGGCAATAAATGCATTGTTTTGAAGAAGAAGAAAAATCAAACTTTTTTAACACCCTATAGTAGCCAATAGTAGTTGAGAACTGTTGTAACTAACGCAAAGCGTGCATAACTATGCGCACTATTCAATGTTAACTGTATTATAAGTATTAAGATAAATCAAATCGTTTTGTTTGTCTACTTTGTTTACTTAACCAATAAGTTATAATTTAAATTTTAATAATAAAAAGAAAACAGGTAAGGAAAACTAGTGTTTAATTAAATAAAAAACAAAATTTAATTATTTAGTTAAATGGATTTGAGCACCACGAAAACTGGCAAATATTTAAGCGGAGCTGAAAAAAGAAAATTACATGAAAATTATATGAAGGAAGATGCAAAAGGATAAATGTCATTGTGAGGATTTATTCGCACAAACCATCGACATCAACATCAACATCTTCAACGTTACCAGAAATAAATTGTTGTGGTAATGATAAACTGATATGCATGAGGTAGTGCAAATGCAAATGTAATGCTAAATGAACTGAAGGGAATTTTAATGCATTGGAGGAAGTGTCTATTGCAATTCCTATTTAATCTGAGTTGTAATTTTACCTATGTCACTTTTATTAATGATCCTGCCCGAAATTCTCTGAAGAACTAATATCTTATTTTGATCTACAAAATTTGGAATTTGACAATGCAGAATTTATAAATTCTACTAAGCAGGTAATCGGCTAAACAGCGTTTTCTTTCAAAATCCACGTTTAAACGTAAAATGATAAATGGCAAATAGTAGATTGTACTTGGCTAATTTTTTTTTCAAAGACCAAAATGTTGTATTGTGGCCTTTGCAAATTATTTTCTCCTACATCAACTGAAATGTTAGTAACGGGATTTTAATGATTGAAAAAATGCGGCATCACTCAAGAAATAGTCTCGATAAAATTATCAGAAAAAGTTAAAATCAAATTATAGTAACAACATTCGCAGCTTTATTACACTACTGTACGTCTGGAACTGTAGATAGGATCCCTTCTAAGCAGGTAAAAATCGTCGAATTTATTTTTCTACAATGCTGAAAAATAAATTCGACAATTTTAAAATTCGACAGAAAATCACATGAAAATTGTCATTTACATTCTCGTTCCTTTAAGAGTTGGTCTATCAAACTCGATCAAAAATGCAAGGTTTAAATTTTTGTAAGTTATATGAATCTCAATGTGACTATTGGAAAAAAGTTTTGCAAAGAATTATAGATGCTATTTTTTTTTGAAAATGAACTGATTCACTTCCATGACCACGTAAACATTCAGATTGGTCAGAACAAAATCCGCAAATGGAGAAGTAAACATTTTAAAAATTTTTAAAGATATTCTAAAAAATGTTATCAAAACGCGGCAATTGCTTTCAGGATACATTTAACAATAGCGTGTGGTGTCTGCAAACGTGAAAGATCATTTTCAAAGTTAGCGCTTGTTAAAAATCAAAAACGTTCTATGAAACTGAAGATTGATTAAATGGATTAAGCATTATATGCATTGAACATGATTTTGTAAAAGAATTAAATTATGCAGAATTGATTTTCTAAATTTGCCGCGGCAAAAGCAAGAAAGAGAGGTACAATAAAAAAACCAAATACTTATATATATTTTATGAATAATTTGATTTTCTGTGTGTAATTGTAAGCCTACTCTGTAGCTCTGTTTGAAAATAAAGTACAATATTTACCAATTTTTTTTTGTATATAGGGAGCCGGGGGTAATGGCGAACGCGGGTAACTCCGAACATGGTCAAAGCAGCATTGTAGAAAAAACAAATTTGAAAACTTCTTTTTTCAACCTGCTGAGAAGGGAGATCCTATGCTAAGTTCCAGACGTGCAGTAGTGTAATGAAGCTATGGATGTTGTTTACTATAACTTGATTTTAACTTTTTCTGATAATTTTATGCAACTTTTTTCTTGATTAACACTCTGTTCGATGGAAATAATACCACTAATTTTTTTGTTGTTGTTGCATAATATAATTTTTTTAGAAGTTATTACAATTAGCATTTTATTCGTTATTACAAAACAGTATTTGTGCGTACTGCCCCCCGACGCGCTTTCCCCACGTAGAAGGGTAATTCCGAACACCAATGGTTTTATTTTTGCCATAATTTTTTATTTTATAATAAGATTTTTAAAAATTGCTATTGAGGGTTTGTGACTGAATAGTTAAATGAATTAATAAGCAATAAATATGATCAATTTTGTATAATTGGTGTCTTTAATTCCCATTCCCCCAACGAATACCATTTTTCCCCTATATACATATATACATATATATATATTTTAAAAATAATTCAAATCTCCATCTCCCAGGTTTTGATCCAGTAATTTTAGAACGAAGTACTAATAAGCGAGGAGGAGTTTTATTTGTTAAAAATAACCTTCTGTATAAAGTTTGAAGCGAAATGTGCATTTCTGACGAAAACAAAGAGATTTTAACAATAGAACTTATCAATAAGCGTTCAAAAAATATACTAATAAGCTGTTGTTACAGGCCACCAGCTGGAAGAATTGAAAAGTTTGGCAAATTTTTACTAAAAACATAATAAGCAACTCGAAAGAAAAAAAAATTACTGTATAGGGGATTTCAGCTATAACTCCTTTGATTATTATGAAACTCAAGTTCGAAAAATTTTTTTAATGGTTTATTTGAAACTGGAACAATACCTTTAATTAATCGCCCGACTAGAATCACAAGTCATTCATCATCATTAATTGATAACATTTTAACAACCGATTTTTTTTAATAAGTCGCTAAAAGAATCATAAAAACCGATGTTTCCGATCACTTCCCGATTTTTTTTATATGTGTTAATTTAAAGAAAGCAGGGAAAAGTTTTATAAGAAAAACGGCTTATCAATAATAATAATTTAAATTCTTTCAGAGAACAATTATCACTTGTAGATTGGGGTTATATTAACTTTAATGATAATATCAACATAATCTACGACAATTTTTTCAAAACTTTTCACCAAGTGTATGATTCCAATTTTCCTTTAATTGAAATAGTTTTAAGTGATAAAGAAATATCATCTCCTTGGATTACTAAAGGTCTCAGAAAAATCGTCAAAATTAAGCAGAAGCTTTACATAAAATACCTAAAATCAAAATAAATCTGAAAAACATAAACAAAATTATAAAACTTACACACATTTGAAAAGCTTCGCAAAAGTGCAAAAAAAAACTACTATTCAAACTTGCTTAATAAATATAAACACCACTCAAAACGCGTCTGGCAAATCATGGAGGAGGTGTCTGGAAAACTTAAAACGCAAATTACTTCCAAATTTTATAGGAATGCATAACAAATCAATAAATGACTCAAATGATATTGCATTTGAATTTAATAGCTTTTCACCACTATCTCGGTACAAAATTAAAGCGATAGTATTTCATTCATTAAAGATAAATCTGTTGATGAGTTCGAAACATCAACAAGCTCTAATCTAAATTATACTGAGTTAACTTTTAATGAATTTGAGGTTGCTTTTAAGTCATTAAAACGAAATAAAGCTACTGGGTATGATGATATTAACACAAATATTGTGATTGATTCCTACGATGTTATAAAAGATATTCTTTATAAAATCTTCAGAAAATTCCAGATAAACTAAAAATAGCAAAAGTAACTCCAATCTTTAAGACAGGGCATCGTACAAATATAACAAATTATCGCCCTATTTCAGTTTCTTCCAATTTTTTTCAAAAATTTTAGAAAGAATAATGTACAACCGAATCTGCAATTATACCTCGTTGAAAATAAAATTCTATACGAAAACCAATTTGGTTTCAAAAAAAATAATTCAACCGAGCAAGCATGCCATTCTTCAACTAACGCGCAATATAACTGACTCTTTTAAAGACTCTTGTTTTACACTAGGAGTGTTTATTGATTTGTCTAAGGCATTTGATACTATCAATCATCAAATTCTGTTAAAAAAACTAATATCATATGGTATTAAAGATAAAACCCTATTATGGTTTGAAGTTATCTACTAACCGTAAACAGTTTGTTTACAATAAAATTTCTATATCTCATCTATTAATGAATATAACATGTGGTGTTCCACAAGGATCCATACTTGGTCCACTTATTTTTTTAATATACATAAATGATCTTCTTCATCAAACTTAACAACAATAAATTTTGAGTATGACACTAATTTGTTTTTGTCTCATAAAGATATTAATATGCTTTTTACTAATATGACAAATGAATTAAAAAAGTATCTGTTTGGTTTAAACAAAATAGTTGTCTCTAAAATATAGAAAAAACTAAATCCGACACTTTTTATCCACCTTCAAAAAACAGAAACTGCCTCATATCATGCCAGACCTTTTAATTGATAATATAATAATAAAAAGAGAAAAAGTTACTAAGTTTCTTGGAGTATATATTGATGAGAATCTATCTTGGAGAAATCATATTGATAATACCTCCAATAAAATCGCTAAATGCATTGGAATTCTCTATAAAGCAAGAAATGTATTATGTAAACACCAGTTACAGATGATATTATTCATTTATACATTGTCATATGGCTATGCGGTTCCTTATATGGAACACTCATAAAAAACTAAAATCTCTTTACCTTCATCAGAAACACGCAGCTCGCGCAATAAATTTTAAAAAATCGGTTTTTTCATACGAAACAACTTTTTCAAAGAAATGAATATTTTAAATGTATCAACAAAATGTCTTTAACATTTTATGTTTCATGTTTAAATGTAGAGAAAATTTGTTGCCAACGTATTACAAAATCTTTATTGTATGAAACCTAAAAACAAATATCTTCGAATTAATAACAATCTTATTGCCCCTTTTTGCCATAAAAGCAAAGACCAGTTTTTGTTTCTTATCGAGGTCCTTAATTCCCAACAAAATAGTCTTACCAAATTTTGATTTTTCTACCAACTGACTTTTGCCTCATTCAAACAAAAACTTAAAGGAATTATATTTTTAATTGAAAATATTTTGATTCACTTTTAATTGTTTTTTCGTTTTGTTTGTTTGTTTATTCGTTGTTGTTCTATTTTGTATATTTTATTTATTTTTTAATCTTGGCTTTTTAAAATTTTATCTTGGTTTTTACATGTTTTTGCATAAAGTTGTATTATTTAGTTGTTTTTGCATAAAGTTGTATTATTCATAACATCGTATTTTTATCAAAAATTAACCATATATTGTAAAGGGCTTCATGACAAGATCCACATGATCTTCTAGAAGTCCTGTCGTTACTAATGTAAAAATTGTTAAATATAATTGGTTATTGTAATATTTTTAAACGGCAAAATATTAAAAAAAAAAAAAAAAAATATATATATATATATATATATATATATATATATATATATATATATATATATATATATATATTTGTATTTTGGTTGTAACTTACCAGTCCATTTTATTCTATTTGTTTTTCGGTTTTTAGTAGATATTAATTTGTAATTTTTACATTGGTTGCATTATTTATTGTTTTATTTTGGAAAATGGAGGTTAATTTGATGGGCCTAATTGTGCAATTAAGACTTGGCATTGGGGGTCACAAATTTTACTTGCTTAGCATTTATTTGGTATATTTTTCATTCTAAATATTGTTTAATGATGTTTTTCATACTACTTGGTATTATAAAACAATTTTTTTATTTATATTTTATTCTTGCAAAAATCATTATCAGGACTGGAGCGAAGAGCTTACTGCGGAGGAGCGGCTGGAGGTGGTTGTGCAGGTCAGGGGTCGACTTTTGATGCAGTGGCTCAGAAGATGGGAATAAGCAAGTCAACAGTAACTAGGCTGATGAACAACAGGGAGACAGGACATACTCTGCTTAACTGCCCCTGATACAGCTGCCAGGCTGTATAGACTATATAGAATCAGGCTGGTGCTTAGGGACTGTTAGAACTCAGACTGCAGGCTGGTTTAAACACTTGTGTGGCTGCTGAAGAAGCCACTGTTAACTTGTGATCACCGCCGGAGGCGGAGAGTATTTGCACTGATACATCGTGGCTGGACCATTCATCAATGGAAACAGGTTCTCTGATGTGTGCAGTTTTCAAGTGTTTAGTGGTGGGAAGAGAGTTTTAGTAAGGGGGAGAAGAGTGTGTGAAGTATACCACAGCAGTTGCATTAATGCTACTGTGAAGCACGGAGGAGGGTCTATCATGGTTTGGGGTTGCATCTCACAGGGATAGGTCAATTTTACCGCTGTGTAGGTGCAATGAACCAGGACCAGTACACTGGAGTCCTAAGAGATTACATGCTCCTTTCAGCTGGTGCTTTATTTGGCAGACAAGGTGAGCTTGTCTTTCAGCAATACAACGCCCCGTCATAAAGCTAAGTGGGTATGTGATTTCTGACCTCGAAACGTGTACGAGTCTTGGTCAGAGCCTTATTGAACATCTGTGGGAGATCGTCTTTCGAAAGCTGCAGGCATCCAAACCCACTGGTTTGGAAGATTTGTGGGGAGGTGTTTGAATTGAAGCGTGGAAAAGCATCACCCTAGAAACTTTACATTCATTGGTTGAGTCCATGCCACATTATGGACACCACATTGTCAGCTCGTAGTTTGCAAAATTTTTTGAACATTAAAAAACAGTTTAATAAAAATTGTTTTTATGTTACAGTTCGAATGGCTTCTTTTTTCGTTACGCAAGAATATAAAAAATGGAGTCCAAAATTTAGTTTTGACAAATCGCCCATTATCGAGATTTATTCCGCCATTCGATTGAAACATTGGTGCCTCTGTATTTTGAGTGCTTCTTGTACTTTACGGTCGAATTTTTTTGTTTCAACTTTAATAGTTTTAGTTTTCTCCCAATTTATTTTTTCAGAGCAAAACTTGCTATGTGTTGCATAATGTTTGCCATCATTTAAATTTTTTGGTGTTGTTGTATTTTTCTTGTTCTAATTTGTAATTTTGTTTCTCCTACATATTTTTTGAGCAATTGCATTCAACTAAATATATACCAGGCTAGCTATTTTGGGGCAATCTAGATTTGTTTTTACATGTTAATATTGTTCAGTGCTTAAGAACATGTTAAGATTTGATTCAAAAACTAATCTATAGCCAACTTTTCTAATATTTTCCTTAATTTTGGAATAGTGAAGAGTATCCACGGTAATGATACTGTTGGGAAAGCATTGTCCTCGGATTGAATTCTATCGTTCTTTACGGAACTTCTTTTCTGAATTTGATTTGCAATACTATTTAGTTGACTTTCGGTGTACCCATTTTTATTAAAAACTTGAATAAGAAAGTTTATCTCATTTTTTAAATGTGTAACACTACATATTGAGTATGCTCTGCGAAATACAACCGTTGAATATTGCGCATAAAATTTTGGGGTCGTGATTCGAGTGCGGATTTATTTGGAATATTTGTAATGGCTTCTTTTCAGTAGACTTTAAACTCATACTTACCTTTGTTGTTATTTATTATTGTTTTCTGTTTCAATTGTGTATTGTATTGCAGGGTGTTGAATATTTAAGATTATTTTCAATTTCTCTGCTTCTTGGATGTTTGAAAATCTAGCATGGCTATCATCGACGTATCTTAAATAGGATTTTAGTCGAGAGGAGGATTTAATGTCTTTTCGGTAATTTGAAGGCATTTCTTCGTGATGTTGCAGAAAAGATCTACATAAGGATGAATGAAAGACCAATACAACTGCAATTCTCCAATTCATGGATCTCGTTGTTCCACAAAAAAAAGCAACAATGTAAACAAAGTTCTATAAGTGTTTTTGTTTCTGATATAGTCAGCTTGGTAGAATATCTGTATGAATCATCTTTATTTAATTGATCTATAAGAATTAAGGTAGCTTCTTTTAATGGAACTGATGGATACAGGTTTATTACATCGAATCAAACTTGAACTTCGTTTTCGTCTATATTCCATGAGTTTGCTTTGTTAATAAAATCAAAAGAATTTTTCAAACGTGTTTTATTTTTATTTAAGGTTGGTTGTATTGCTTTAACTAAGTAGTTAGATATTTCATAATTAGGTGTGCCGATAGTTGGTATAACTATTCTCATAGTGTAAGCTTTTTCAGGTTTATGAGCCTTAATTAGACCATACATACGAGGTTTTATTTTGGATCACTTGGATATATACTGTCATATTCTGTTTTTGAAAATCTTTGTTTTTTATTAAGTTGTGAGAGGTTTTAATTTTTATAGCATAACTAGAAGTAGAATCTTTACTTAAAACCTTTGTTTGACCAATTTGATCGCGAATTCTTTCAACACTTTTTCGTGTTCAATTCTCACAAACCCATTACCCTAATGAAACGGATATATATCGACAAGTTTGTTTTCCTTAGTTTCCTTTAGAGCTTTTTTTTGTCTCTCGTTAAGTTTTGAGTAATTTTTTTACCCATTTTAAGTTCTTTTAAAACATTTTTCTCAAATCCTGCGCATTTTCAATTTTGTTGTTATATTCTAGCTTTAAAGCAAATGACTCTGTTGTGGCGATAATATCCATATAAGGGATATGTTTTGAAGAAAGTACAAAGTTTGGACCGAAGATTAAGAAGATCATTTTGGTTATTAGGAATTTCAGCATTGAGTATGTGTCGTTAGTTTACCTGTTTTTAATTTTTTGTTTATTCTTAAATTCGTTTTGAAGAATACTAAACTTTTTGAACAAACCTTCTTTTGATCTAATAACATTATTTCCGAAACAACCTTTCTTTTGATCTTATAAACATTATTTCTTATTAATATAAGATACAATCTACACACGATGTCTACACTCAAATCACACACACACACACACACACACACACACACACACACACACACACACACACACACACACACACACACACACACACATATATATATATAGATAAATAGAGTAAACTGGGGCAAGAGTGAACAAAAAAAAAGTTAACGGTTCTCGAGCAGTTGTTTTTTTTTTTGTATTTATTGCAAGCTATATCTTTAAAAATGCAAGGCGCCGTTTTATGGAAATTTTTGTGCTCAATCTAAAACACACCGTCATCTTTAGTTTTGTGATTTGACCCCGGCCATTGTCATACATCATTCATTGCAATGAGTAGAATTTGGATTGATGTCACTTTTACAAAATATTTACGTTTTAGGGGCCGAAAAGGCCCAATTTAGGAATTTATCCCCCAAATCAGGATGTAAGTAAAAAAATAACTTGAAAATTTTATATATATGTATATATATATATATATACATATATATATATATATACATATATATATATATATATATATATATATATATATATATATATATATATATATTCATATATATTTGTTTTTCTTTGTAGAAATAAAAATACTTAAAATGTCGCATCCACAAAAAAATTGTGACCATGACACAAACAAAACATCAAGACTGTTAAATAAGCAAGCGATAAGAGAGAAAGTGTCCACTTTTAATTTAGATTGCAATGATACAAAAAATCCACTCGGCATGTAGTGATAATGTAGAAGTAATATACGTCGAAAAAACTACTTACCGGATTTAGTAATAGACTGGAATACAAAACGTCGTTACACCTTTAACCAGAAATTCTACTAGTTGTCAATGTAAAATATGCAAACTAACCAATTTACGTGGAAACTGGAACAAGAACAAGAAGTAGTAAATTTTCCAAGTCGCGTTAAAGATGACCAAAAAATATGTAATCTTGTCTTTCAAGATTTCCGGAAGGGAAAGAAGCACAAATGTGGAAATAAAACGTTAGCTGTAAAAATATATGAAAAACTTTAACCCTCAGCTAAAGTTAAGGATCAATCATCTTAAGTCATTCTCAGAAAAATCATATGAACAAGGATCAAAAAAAATTAAACTTTTTACAGGTGCAAAACCTTTACAAATATCAGTAGGGCCCTTAAAAAATAAACCTAGACACCTTGAAATAAACCTAGATTACCTTGATCGATTATTAAGGATTCAATCAAGACTTACTTTGTCCAACAAGAAACTAATACAGCTAGCAAAAGGAACCCAGGTAAAAACGATTTTTAAATAAAGTATCTACTCTTTTTATGTAATTTAGTTAGCCTAAATTTATATATATTTTTTTTAATTGAACATCAGTTAAAGGGAAAACTTGCATACAAGCAAACCTACAAAAAGTACTTCCAGTAATTGATAGTGCACTTGAAAATTTATTTATAATTGATTATCAAAAATAATTCGAATTAAAAAAAGGAAATTTAAAGTAACGAAAATTTCCGAGATCATCAACTGCACCATTGAGAAGTTTGTAAATTTGCTTATTGTGATTAAAGAGGGGGAATTTAAGCAGTCAAACAGTCAAGCTCGGTATTGGTGGAGGATAAATAATTTCATTCTAGATGTTTATGAGTAGCATATGTTTATGAGTACATATGAAGAATCTCAGAATTCAAAATATAAAGAAGGTTCTGTAAAAAGCTTCTTTTTTTCTAGCTTTAGTTCCGAATGTTCCTGAAAAACACTACAATGTTTTTATATTAATGAACTGTCTAAATTTAGATAAAATAAAAACACTCATTTGTAGCTGATTCTTAAGCTTTGTCAAATAATGTATGGTTTATTTCCAAGCGCTATGGCTACACAAACTTGCCATGTATGCGAATGGAAACGAAAGCAACCATTTAAAAAAGAGAAGCTTAGAACTTTTGGTTCTTTAGAGGAACAGTACACAAAATTTTTCAATCAGGTGCAATAAAACGGAATGCTAAAGAATTTTGCAATGTTACTAATCCTCCATTGATACACGTAGAAAAGCGACCACTTAGTAAACACATTATTCTTTGCTCCGCCAGAGTTACACCTAATGGAGGGAGCTGTTAATCATATTTATAATCATATAGAGAAACGTGGTGGTGAAAACGAAGCGGCCGAAAAGTATCAATGATTTTAGGCATTTCAAAGAGATCCAGAATGATGCCTTTAATGGCAACGCCTCGCGTAAAATTCTTAAAAATTATTGTAAGTACATGCGTGCATTGCCAATTAATTTAAAGCCATTGGCAGAGGAGCTTAGAATTTTAAAGATATGGTTGAGTCTTGTTTTGGACAAAAACTTCATAACGATTTTCAAACACATATTAAAAACTTTGAAGATCACTACAGAACACTTGTTGAAGACCATGGAATAACTGTTTTATTAAAATTCATTTTATTATAAAACACATAGGCGCTTTTTGTGCAGTAAGAGGGCGTGGATTAGGCTGCTATTCTGAACAAGCTGTTGAAGCAATTCTTTACAATTTTGTTAATGAATCTTGGAATAGGCTGAAAATTTCCAAAAGTCACAGCTCCTTTTCTGAACATTTGAAGTGTTATCAATTTTTAACGAAAAAACCATGTAAATATTGCAAATTGGAATCTATGTTTTAACTTTACTTAATTATAACTTTTTTATGATAATGTCACAAAAATATGTTTATTAATAAACAGAATCCTAATATAAAACATTAGTTAATGTCAATGGTTTGTATATATATATATAATGTAGTTGTATTTTACAAATGACATATTCATGACAGTCATATCCAAACGATATATTCTATTTATGACTTATTTTCACAAACTAAATGGCTATAACTTTTAAATAATTGATAAATTTGTTAAACAAATTTATTTAAAAAAAAATAAAAAATCCATGAATTTGGGCAAAATGTTCCTAAATGTTTTGGGCCCTTTTGGCTCCTAAAACTGTAATATTTTGAATTTTATGATTTCGGTGACATATCAAACCTAAATCTACTCATTGTAACGAATCCAACGATGTATGACAATGTCCGGGGTCAAATCGTAAAACTAAAAAGTGGTTGCAGGCAGGTGTGAAAGGTGTAAAATTTATTGAAAAAAATTAATGTTGCCTTAGCAAACCTTAAAATTCTTACCCTCGAAAAAAAAAAAAATTTTCTAAAAAATCGACTTTAAATCTTTAAAGACTAAAATTAAATTTTGCTTATCAGAAAAGGCAGTTTTGAGAAAAAATTTTAATGATCAAGATTCTCTTTTCAAAATTGCTAGTTCCAGAAAAAAGTTGTGAGCAAAAAAACCAATAATAAATGTTTTTCGGGAAAGATTAATAGCTCACACTTATGCATTACTTTGAGCGCGGTTAAACTAAATAATAGTTATTAATTATTTAAAACATAAATAAATAAGGCAGCCTTTGATATTAATCTGAAAAATTTTAAAACAAAATGACTCGTACCTACATTCATAAAATGCAAACAACCTACAATGAAGCGCAATTGCAACTTGCAGTAGAACAAATAAAAGGTGATATATCACTCCGTAAAGATTCAGAGGCATACAATATACCAAAGGCAACTCTTCACAGCGTGTGCACAACAAAGTCCAATCACATGGTAGAGGTAGATGACCGTGCTAAGTACAGCATTTGAATTTGTTCTTTTTCAGTATTTATCAGTTTGGCGGGTTTTGGCAGAATATTCGTAGATGCCATCGTAGAGTTGGGGAAATTTAGTATCTACAAATCAAAGACATCTGTTTCCTCTAAATGGTATACGAGGACGAAAATGGCATCAAGGTTTCACAAAATGATGGAGTCAAATTAAACGTCAGAGTTGCAGGCAATATTTTGTCTCTTTGAGCTGCCTCTTGTACCGAAGACAAAATAACAAGTTATTTCAATACACATCATCATCCACATCCCAGCCTATATCGTTATCAACATCAGTCAGTATGACTCCAAATTCTTGAAACTCCAAAATTTTAACCACCAGTCTGTCAAAATGTATCAAATGTTGCAACACTTCACAGAAAGTACTAAACAAATTCCAAAAACGTTTTAAAGCGCCACCATATTGACACGCAAAAAAAACCGAAAAGAGTCAGCATTACGAGAAACTAAAGCAAGACAATGAGGCCAAAATCTGAAAGCAATTAAAGAAACATTCACTTCAGTGAAGCTTTAGATAAGTCACAAGTGCAACGTTCAAAAAAACCGAGACAAGACAAAGAAATCAAGAGGTGCAAGAAATGCAGAGTTTAGGAAGGAGCATTGCCAACTCAAAACAAAATGTGGTACCAATGTGAAGCTTTTAATTGCAAGTTCTTGGGTTTGTCGATCGTGTTTACCCAAATAATAAAATGGTGAAGAGTTTTTTTGCATGAAAAAATGGTGCGAACCTGCTTCTGCCGATAAAACAGCTATTTTTTTAATTCTTATAAATAGTTTTTTCGTTTATTTGATTAAAATAGTCTTTTGTAAACTTAACTTCTAATAAGATTAGTTTTCATTTTATTTTTAATTAATTTTGCTTGATTTTCTTAATATCCTTATTTAGTTTTAAATTTTTTTATATCTTAAAAAAAGTTATTAAAAATGTCAATTTTTCCAATTATAAGAGGAAAAGTATACGTTTTTTTTCTTCATAAAAACTGATTTTCTTAAAGCTTTTCAAAATATTTTTTCTTAATTTTTTTTTATTTATATTATGTAAAATATTTTCTTAAAATTCTTTAAAACAAAAAAAAAAATAAACAAAAAATATTTTTTCTTTAAAAAAATATTTGAATTTGAAGCTAAACTGTTTACTCTTACCCCAGTTTACACTATATATACACACACACACACAAATTGTTTTTACTATGTTTCACAAAAACACTCTAAGTTTGACATTTTTGTTGGTGTTGGAAACGCTTTAACGTATTCTTTTATTTTTTATAGTGTACACGATGGATGCTCGAAATCCTGCACATTTTTGACACAAAATAAAAATTACAATAAAAGTATTAGTTTCAAAGCTATATTTCTGAAACTTTAAACAGTAATGTACACATATTAGAGCTTTCATTTCACTTACTCTATAAGTTCATGACTTGCTCGATAACGTGGAGTAGTAGGCTTTGCACCATCGGCCAACATGTTGACAGCTGCAGAAATAATTGCTCGCTTTAGATATTTAACAGTGTTGTGACTTGATTTACTGGTCTCATGTTCCAGAGGCCCCGAGACATAATAGTCCAATGGATCGAGATCTGGTGAGTTTGGAGGCTAAAAGTGCTTCAACCAGAACATAGGGAGATCTCTTCAAGCCAACTCTGTACCAAATTGGAGGTATGAGCAGGAGCTGAGTCTTGCTGAAACACATATGGCCTACCATTGGAACACTTGTCCATCCAAGATTTCACCTCAGAAGGTCCAAATAGACTTCTTTTGTTGACATTTTGGCCTTTCAGGAAGAAGTGTGGTGGCATGACATGGCCTTTGCTGGAAGCAGACATAAAGACATGGACAGAGGCTGGAAATTTTTTCTGACCAATCACTGAGACATCTTCGGTCTTGAGCCAACCATCTGTCATTCACTTTGGCATCCACAGTAAAAATTTTCTCATCGCTGAAAAAACGAAGTTTACCGAAAAGCTTCATGTTTTATTGATGCTAAAAGAACGTCAGCCACTCTCTTCTCGTTTATTGAAGCAGACAGCATCTGCCTGACTTTCAGGACATAGGACTTGTACTCAAGGTTATCACAGATCACTCTTCTCATGGTGTAATGAGACACATTCATATCTTTGCTCAGTCTCCTGATGAAGGTGCTGGGGTTTTTGTTAATAAAATTCTGTAATCTCTGCTGATGAAGGCCTTATTCCTGATTGGTTTGTGAGCAGTCTTTTCTTTTCGTTCTACAGACTCTGCACCATCATTAAACTTCTTCACAATATCATAAACTGTGCTTTTTGAGAAGCCAAACCATTTTATAATCTCTGGGACAGAGCGCCCGGCGCGGAGGGACTCAACCACTACAATTCTACGGTCATTCTTTTGACATGATGTGCTAAATTTTTGGGAATTTTTATTTTTTTTCCCGAGACATACTTGTTTTGATTAATGTTTGAATTTCGTACTAAAAACAAAAAAATGCGCGGCAAATTTAAAATTGTCCGGATTTCAAGCATCTACCCTGTACAACGAAGAGCACCTAAATCAAAATAAATAAGTTATTTCGAGACTTACACATTGATATGAACAACACGACTACAAGACCAGATATAGATTTTCAATCAGAAGTCTGAAATACATCCAATCATTATTAATAACACATTTTTAAAAAAAACTCACAAATGTCACAATTTTTAGGTAAAACAATAATTTAATAGTGCTTCTTTTTATTAGGTATTTTAAGTATCCTCCAATCAGGTTCTTAGTCTGAGAGTGCTATGTGCAGGAATAAGGAAAGCAAAGCTGTACGAGTTAGTCATCCACTCAAACTTGGCAAAAAATATCAGGGATATAGCTAATTATTTGTATGTGACATTTGATATGTACCTCTATTGAGTGTATTTTTGAATGTTATGTTATTGTTAATAGTTTTTATTGTATTTTTTTTTTTTTTTTTTGGTAAGAAATCTGAATATAGTTTATAATAACAATCCAAAGTTTCGTTGTTTTTTGTTTTTAAAAAATTTTTTGAAATAGTTTAATAAATTTTAATTAGTAATTAAATAATCTAGAAAGATCTATATCATGAACTAAAATGTCATACTGATAACTATTGAATTTAAAAAACAATGGCTATATTCATAGCCACATGTTATTAAAAACATGAATTGGAACGTTGAGAAACTTTATAAGAAACTAAAGACTGTTTATTATTAAATCATGTTAATGTAAAATTTTGTAAAATTTTTTGTAGAACTAAATTTTGTAAAATTGTTTGTAGAACTAAATTTTGTAAAATTGTCTGTAAAATTCCATAAAAATATCGGCGCCTTCCGTTTTTAGAAAAAATAAATATTGTAGTTATGACTTTGAAGTATGATCTACAATTATTCTGGTTGAACCGAAAGAAATACAGTAAAACTGATTATCTTTTTTATACAAAAACTGTATATATTTTCTTTTAAATATAGAAATATAAGCAGTGTTGTGAAAAAATCAGTTCAATTTGTTGTTGGAATGCTTCTTTATTTATATGCCTATTTCCTCATTTTGTATTAGAAGTTACCGACAGTGCATCTTTTCATTTATCTGCCACCACAAATTATCAGGACTTACCTACTTCAATATGCAACACACTTTCGAAAATTTTCAAACGAAGTTTAAAGAAATTTGAATCCAAAAACGAATACTAACAAGCACTAAAAAATATGGGATACAAAAACTCCCTTGAGTATCAGATCAAAACACACCCAAAAAAATTGTGAACGCAATATCACATGGTTCAACCCCCCATTTAACAAAAAATTTTCTGCAAATGTTGCTAAAATGTTTTTAAAATGACTAGAAAAAAATTTCTCTAAAATCCAGAAGCTTAACAAAATCTTTAACAGAAACACTGTAAAGGTACATCTACAGCTGCACTGAAAATTTTTAAAAAATTATTTAAAACTAGAACAAATAGTTTTTGCTTCCCAATAATTGAAAATAATGATCCAAAATGCAATTGTCAAAATAAAGCAGAATTTTTCCCCCTGAATGAAAAAAGCAAATCCACAAACATTATATACAAATGCCTAAACACAGCTAAAAACGAGCCCAACAAAGTTTATATTGGGTTAACGGATGGTGAATGAAAACCAGATATAACACAATCACAAATCATCATTCAATAATGTTAAGTACAAATTATCAAACTACGTTAGGGATTTGAAAAATAACTTCAATGAAACCTCTATATTTAAATGGAAGTTTATATCCCCATATCTTAAAATACTTCCAAAAGGTGCCCACTATGTATATTTGTGTATGTGTGTGACACATTTTTATTTGTGAGTGTTATTGAAAATTTTTTTTTGTTTATTTATTGTTATTTTTTAATGAAACATTTATATTACTTTTATTGTTTTGGGGTTATTATATTTATTAAATCATTGTTAATTTTTCTGCAGTAATTGTTTTAGTTACATAATAGGTTGTTACGTTTTGTCAGTATATAACTGTTTGTAACTTTCCTGTCTGTGCATAATATTCAATTTTTATTTGTTTATTATTATGATATTGGTTTATCATTATATAATTTTCTTATAATTCTATAGTTGTTAATTTATCATCATTATCATTATCATTATTATTTTTATTATTACTACTATTTCATGGTATTCACAAATAGTTAAAAACTAATCTTTAGTAAATACCATGAAATAGTAGTAATAATAAAAATAATAATGATAATGATAATGATGATAAATTAACAACTATAGAATTATAAGAAAATTATATAATGATAAACCTATCATAATAATAAACAAATAAAAATTGAATATTATGCACAGACAGGAAAGTTACAAACAGTTATATACTGACAAAACGTAACAACCTATTATGTAACTAAAACAATTACTGCAGAAAAATTAACAATGATTTAATAAATATAATAACCCCAAAACAATAAAAGTAATATAAATGTTTCATTAAAAAATAACAATAAATAAACAAAAAAAAATTTTCAATAACACTCACAAATAAAAATGTGTCACACACATACACAAATATACATAGTGGGCACCTTTTGGAAGTATTTGAGTATGGGGATATAAACTTCCGAATAGACCATGTAAATATAGAGGTTTCATTGAAGTTATTTTTCAAATCCCTAACGTAGTTTGATAATTTGTACTTAACATTATTGAATGATGATTTGTGATTGTGTTATATCTGGTTTTCCATTCACCATCCGTTAACCCAATATAAACTTTGTTGGGCTCGTTTTTAGCTGTGTTTAGGCATTTGTATATAATGTTTGTGGATTTGCTTTTTTCATTCAGGGGAAATTCTTGCTTTATTTTGACAATTGCATTTTGGATCATTATTTTCAATTCTTGGGAAGATTTTTTTGTTCTAGTTTTAAATAATTTTTTAAAAATTTTCAGTGCAGCTGTAGATTACCTTTACAGTGTTTCTGTTAAAGATTTTGTTAAGCTTCTGGATTTTAGAGAAATTTTTTTCTAGTCATTTTAAAAACATTTTAGCAACATTTGCAGAAAATTTTTTGTTAAATGGGGGGTTGAACCATGTGATATTGCGTTCACAATTTTTTTGGTGTGTTTTGATTTGATACTCAAGGGAGCAGTTTTTGTATCCCATATTTTTTAGTGCTTGTTCATATTCGTTTTTGGATTCAAATTTCTTTAAACTTCGTTTGAAAATTTTGCGAAAGTGTGTTGCATATTGAAGTAGGTAAGTCCTTGATAATTTGTGGTGGGTGAAAATGAAAAGATGCACTGTGCGTAACTCTAATACAAAATGAGGAAATAGGCATATAAATAAAGAAGCATTCAACAAATTGAACTGATTTTTTCACAACACATCGAATTTTTGCTTATATTTCTATATTTAAAAGAAAATATATACAGTTTTTGTATAAAAAAGATAATCAGTTTACTGTATTTCTTTCGGTTCAACCGGACTAATTCCTGACTAATCCTGAAAATTACATAAGTCCGAATATTATTTTTTCTAAAAACGGAAGGCGCCGATATTTTTATGGAATTTTACAGACAATTTTACAAAATTTAGTTCTACAAACAATTTTACAAAATTTAGTTCTACAAAAAATTTTACAAAATTTTACATTAACATGATTTAGAATAAACAGTCTTTAGTTTCTTATAAAGTTTCTCAACGTTCCAATTGATGTTTTTAATAAACATGTGGCTATGAATATAGCCATTGTTTTTTAAATTCAATGCAGAACAGCTTATCAGTATGACATTTTAGTTCATGATATAGATCTTTCTAGATTATTTAATTACTAATTAAAATTTATTAAACTATTTCAAAAAATTTTTTAAAAACAAAAAACAACGAAACTTTGGATTGTTATTATAAACTATATTGAGATTTCTTTACCAAAAAAAAAAAAAAAAATACAATAAAAACTATTAACAATAACATAACATTCAAAAATACACTCAATAGAGGTACATATCAAATGTCACATACAAATAATTAGCTATATCCCTGATATTTTTTGCCAAGAAAGTTAGACGTGGATGACTAAAACTCGTACAGCTTTGCTTTCCTTATTCCTGGCTTCAATAGCACTCTCAGACTAAGAACCTGATTGGAGGATACTTAAAATACCTAATAAAAGAAGCACTATTAATTATTGTTTTACCTAAAAATTGTGACATTTGTGAGTTTTTTTAAAAAAATGTGTTATTAATAATGATTGCAAATAGATATTCAGACTTCTGATTGAAAATCTATATCTGGTCTTGTAGTCGTGCTGTTCATATCAATGTGTAAGTCTCGAAATAACTTATTTATTTTGATTTAGGTGCTCTTCGTTGTACAGGGTAGATGCTTGAAATCCGGACAATTTTAAATTTGCCGGCATTTTTTTGTTTTTAAATTCTATGTTGCGAAATTCAAACATTAATCAAAACAAACATTTTACTCTCGGGAAAAAAAATAAAAATTGCAAATTTAGCACATCATGTCAAAGGAATTTGACCGTAGAATTGTAGTGGTTGAGAGCCTCCGCGCTGGCGCTCTGTCCCAGAGATTATAAAATGGTTTGGCTTCTCAAAAAGCACAGTTTATGATATTGCAAAGAGGTTTAATGATGGTGCAGAGTCTGTAGAACGAAAAGAAAAGACTGCTCACAAACCAATCAGGAATAAGGCCTTCATCAGCAGAGTACAGAATTTTATTAACAAAAACCCCAGCACCTTCATCAGGAAACTGAGCAAAGATATGAATGTGTCTCATTACACCATGAGAAGAGTGATCTGTGATAACCTTAGGTACAAGTCCTATGTCCTGAAAGTCAGGCAGATGCTGTCTGCTTCAATAAACGAGAAGAGAGTGGCTAAGTGTTCCGTTCTTTTAGCATCAATAAAACATGAAGCTGCCGGTAAACTTCGTTTTTTCAGCGATGAGAAAATTTTTACTGTGGATGCCAAAGTGAACAGAAGAAATGACAGATGGTTGGCTCAAGACCCAGAAGATGTCTCAGTGATTGGTCAGAAAAAATTTCCAGCCTCTGTCCATGTCTTTATGTCTGCTTCCAGCAAAGGCCATGTCATGCCACCACACTTCTTCCTGAAAGGCCAAAATGTCAACAAAGAAGTCTACTTGGACCTTCTGATTAAGGTGGCGAAATCTTGGATGGACAAGTGTTCCAATGGTAGGCCATATGTGTTTCAGCAAGACTCAGCTCCTGCTCATACCTCCAATTTGGTACAGAGTTGGCTTGAAGAGAATCTCCCTATGTTCTGGTTGAAGCACTTTTAGCCTCCAAACTCACCAGATCTCAATCCATTGGACTATTATGTCTGGGGCACTCTGGAACGTGAGACCAGTAAATCAAGTCACAACACTGTTAAATATCTAAAGCGAGCAATTATTTCTGCAGCTGTCAACATGTTGGCCGATGAGGTGGAGCACGCCTGCTCCAGGTTCAGGAAGCGTATCGAGCAAGTCATCGAAGCTAAAAGGCAGCTGGATTAAGTGAAATGAAAGCTCTAATATGTGTACATTACTGTTTAAAGTTTCAGAAATATAGCTTTGAAACTAATACTTTTATTGTAATTTTTATTTTGTGTCAAAAATGTCCGGATTTCGAGCATCCATCGTGTACACTATAAAAAATAAAAGAATACGTTAAAGCGTTTCCAACACCAACAAAAATGTCAAACTTAGAGTGTTTTTGTGAAACATAGTAAAAACAATTTGTGTGTGTGTGTGTATATATAGTGTAAACTGGGGTAAGAGTAAACAGTTTAGCTTCAAATTCAAATATTTTTTTAAAGAAAAAATATTTTTGTTTATTTTTTTTTTGTTTTAAAGAATTTTTAAGAAAATATTTTACATAATATAAATAAAAAAAAATTAAGAAAAAATATTTTGAAAAGCTTTAAGAAAATCAGTTTTTATGAAGAAAAAAAACGTATACTTTTCCTCTTATAATTGGAGAAAAGTAAACTAGTTAATTTTTAATAACTTTTTTTAAGATATAAAAAAATTTAAAACTAAATAAGGATATTAAGAAAATCAAGCAAAATTAATTAAAAATAAAATGAAAACTAATCTTATTAGAAGTTAAGTTTACAAAAGACTATTTTAATCAAATAAACGAAAAAAACTATTTATAAATTAAAAAAATAGCTGTTTTATCGGCAGAAGCAGGTTCGACCATTTTTTCATGCAAAAAAACTCTTCACCAATTTTGTATTTTTTGGGTAAACACGATCGACAAACCCAAGACTTGCAATTAAAAGCTTCACATTGGTACCACATTTTGTTTTGAGTTGGCAATGCTTCTTCCTAAACTCTGCGTTACTTTTTGCACCTCTTGATTTCTTTGTCTTGTCTCGGTTTTTTTGAACGTTGCACTTGCTGAGTTTCATCTAAAGCTTCACTGAAGTGAATGTTTCTTTAATTGCTTTGACATTTTGGCCTCATTGTCTTGCTTTAGTTTCTCGGAATGCTGACTCTTTTCGGTTTTTTTTTGCGTGTCAATATGGTGGCGCTTTAAAACATTTTTCAAATTGTTTTTGAGTCTTTCTGTGAAGTGTTGCAACATTTGATACATTTGAGCAGGAGTCACTGGTGTTGTTATTAAATTTTGAAGTTGGCAAATCGTTGGAGTTAGATACTGACTGATGTTAGATAACGATATAGGCTGGGATGTGGATGATGATGTGTATTGAAATAACTTGTTATTTTGTCTTCGGTACAAGAGGCAGCTCAAAGAGACAAAATATTGCCTGCAACTCTGACGTTTAATTTGACTCCATCATTTTGTGAAACCTTGATGCCATTTTCGTCCTGGTATACCATTTAGAGGAAACAGATGTCTTTGATTTGTAGATACTAAATTTCCCCCAACTATTACGATGACATCTGCGAATATTCTGCCAAAACCCCAATCGGCCAAACTGATAAATACTGAAAAAGAACAAATTCAAATGCTGTACTTAGCACGGTAGATGTACCTCTACCATGTGATTGGACTTTGTTGTGCACACGCTTGTGAAGAGTTGCCTTTGGTATATTGTATGCCTCTGAATCTTTACGCAGTGATATATCACCTTTTTTATTTGTTCTACTGCAAGTTGCAATTGCGCTTCATTGTAGGTTGTTTGCATTTTATGAATGTAGGTACGAGTCATTTTGTTTTAAAATTTTTCAGATTAATATCAAAGGCTGCCTTATTTATTTATGTTTTAAATAATTAATAACTATTATTTAGTTTAACCGCGCTCGACCTAATGCATAGTGTTAGTTATTAATCTTTCCCCGAAAAACATTTATATTGGTTTTTTGCTCACAACTTTTTTCTGGAACTAGCAAATTGAATTTTGAAAAGAGAATCTTGATCATTAAAATTTTTTCTACAAAACTGCCTTTTCTGATAAGCAAAATTTAATTTTAGTCTTTAAAGATTTAAAGTCGATTTTTTAGAAAATTTTTTTTTTTCGAGGGTAAGAATTTTAAGGTTTGCTAAAGGCAACATTAATTTTTTTCAATAAATTTTACACCTTTCACACCTGCCTGCAACCACTTTTTAGTTTTACGATTTGACCCCGGACATTGTCATACATCGTTGGATTCGTTACAATGAGTAGATTTAGGTTTGATATGTCACCGAAATCATAAAATTCCTTTTAGCAAAATATTTACGTTTTAGGAGCCAAAAGGGCCCAACTTAGGAACATTTTCCCAAATTCATGGATTTTTTTATTTTTTTTTTAAATAAATTTGTTTAACAAATTTATCAATTATTTAAAAGTTATAGCCATTTAGTTTGTGAAAATAAGTCATAAATAGAATATATCGTTTGGATATGACTGTCATGAATATGTCATTTGTAAAATACAACTACATTATATATATATATACAAACCATTGACATTAACTAATGTTTTATATTAGGATTCTGTTTATTAATAAACATATTTTTGTGACATTATCATAAAAAAGTTATAATTAAGTAAAGTTAAAACATAGATTCCAATTTGCAATATTTACATGGTTTTTTCCGTTAAAACTGATAACAGCTTTTTTCAAATGTTCAGAAAGGAGCTGTGACTTTTGGAAACTTTGAGCCTATTCCAAGATTCATTAACAAAATTGTAAAGAATTGCTTCAACAGCTTGTTCAGAATAGCAGCCTAATCCACGCCCTCTTACTGCACAAAAAGCGCCTATGTGTTTTATAATAAAATGAATTTTTAATAAAACAGTTATTCCATGGTCTTCAACAAGTGTTCTGTAGTGATCTTCAAAAGTAATATGTGTTTGAAAATCGTTATGAAGTTTTTGTCCAAAACAAGACTCAACCATATTGTTTAAAATTCTAAGCTCCTCTGCCAATGGCTTTAAATTAATTGGCAATGCACGCATGTACTTACAATAATTTTTAAGAATTTTACGCGAGGCGTTGCCATTAAAGGCATCATTCTGGATCTCTTTTGAAATGCCTAAAATCATTGATACTTTGGCCACTTCGTTTTCACCACCACGTTTCTCTATATGATTATAAATATGATTAACAGCTCCCTCCATTAGGTGTAACTCTGGCGGCAAAAGATAATCTGTTACTAAGTGGTCGCTTTTTTCTACGTGTATCAATGGAGGATTAGTAACATTGCAAAATTCTTTAGCATTCCGTTTTATTGCACCTGATTGAAAAATTTTGTGTACTGTTCCTCTAAAGAACCAAAAGTTCTAAGCTTCTCTTTTTTTAAATGGTTGCTTTCGTTTCCATTCGCATACATGGCAAGTTTGTGTAGCCATAGCGCTTGGAAATAAACCATACATTATTTGACAAAGCTTAAGATCAGCTACAAATGAGTGTTTTTATTTTATCTAAATTTAGACAGTTCATTAATATAAAAACATTGTAGTGACTTTCAGGAACATTCGGAACTAAAGCTAGAAAAAAAGAAGCTTTTACAGAACCTTCTTTATATTTTGAATTCTGAGATTCTTCATATGTACTCATAAACATATGTACTCATAAACATATTTAGAATGAAATTATTTACCTTCAGAAAGCGTCTCACGAATACCGAGCTTGACTGTTTGATTGCTTAAATTCCCCTCTTTAATCACAATAAGCAAATTTACAAACTTCTCAATATTGGTGCAGTTAATAATAGGGAGATTTTCCGTTACTTTTAAATTTCCTTTTTTTAATTCAAATTCTTGATAATCAATTATAAATAAATTTTCAAGTGCACTATCAATTACTGGAAGTACTTTTTGTAGGTTTGCTTGTATGCAAGTTTTCCCTTTAACTGATGTTCAATTAAAAAAAATATATATAAATTTAGGCTAACTAAATTACATAAAAAGAGTGAGAAATACTTTATTTAAAAATCGTTTTTACCTGGGTTCTTTTGCTAGCTGTATTAGTTTCTTGTTGGACAAAGTAAGTCTTGATTGAATCCTTAATAAATCAATCAAGGTAATCTAGGTTTATTTTCAAGGTGTCTAGGTTTATTTTTTAAGGGCCCTACTGATATTTGTAAAGGTTTTGCACCTGTAAAAAGTTTAATTTTTTTTGATCCTTGTTCATATGATTTTTCTGAGATGACTTAAGATGCAATTTGATCCTTAACTTTAGCTGAGGTTTAAAGTTTTTCATATATTTTTACAGCTAACGTTTTATTTCCACATTTGTGCTTCTTTCCCTTCCCAATGTTTGAAAGACAAGATTTACATATTTTTTCGTGGGGTGCACGCGACTTGGAAAATTTACTACTTCTTGTTCTTGTTCCAGTTCTTCCACGTAAATTGGTTAGTTTGCATATTTTACATTGACAACTAGTAGAATTTCTGGTTAAAGGTGTAACGACGTTTTGTATTCCAGTCTATTACTAAATCCGGTAAGTAGTTTTTTCGACGTATATTACTTCTACATTATCACTACATGCCGAGTGGATTTTTTGTATCATTGCAATCTAAATTAAAAGTGGACACTTTCTCTCTTATCGCTTGCTTATTTAACAGTCTTGATGTTTTGTTTGTGTCATGGTCACAATTTTTTTGTGGATGCGACATTTTAAGTATTTTTATTTATCTACAAAGAAAAACAAATATATATGAATATATATATATATATATATATATATATATATATATATATATATATATATATATATATATATATATATATATATGTATATATATATATATATATACATATATATATAAAATTTTCAAGTTATTTTTTTACTTACATCCTGAATTTGGGGGATAAATTCCTAAATTGGGCCCTTTCGGCCCCTAAAACGTAAATATTTTGCTAAAAGTGACATATCAACCCAAATTCTACTCATTGCAATGAATGATGTATGACAATGGCCGGGGTCAAATCACAAAACTAAAAAGTGGTTGCAGACAGGTGTGTTTCAGATTGAGACACAAAAATTTCCATAAAACGGCGCCTTGCATTTTTAAAGATATTTTGGTTTTAGCTTTCAATAAATACAAAAAAAAAACAATTGCTAAACCGTTAACTTTTTTTTTTGTTCACTCTTGCCCCAGTTTACTCTATTTATCTATATATATATATGTGTGTGTGTGTGTGTGTGTGTGTGTGTGTGTGTGTGTGTGTGTGTGTGTGTGTGTGTGTGTGTGTGTGTGATTTGAGTGTAGACATCTGTGTGTAAGAGTGTATCTTATATTAATAAGAAATAATGTTTATAAGATCAAAAGAAAGGTTGTTCGGGAAATAATGTTTATAAGATCAAAAGAAAGGTTGTTCAAAAAGTTTAGTATTCTTCAAAACGAATTTAAGAATAAACAAAAAATTAAAAACGGTAAACTAACTACGCATACTACGAATGCTGTTTTGAACCTATGCAATACCGAAATTCCTAATAACCAAAATGATCTTCTTAATCTTGGTCCAAACTTTGTACTTTCTTTAAAACATATCCCTTATATGGATATTATCGCCACAACAGAGTCATTTGCTTTAAAGCTAGAATATAACAACAAAATTGAAAATGCGCAGGATTTGAGAAAAATGTTTTAAAAGAACTTAAAATGGGTAAAAAAATTACTCAAAACTTAACAAGAGAGCAAAAAAAATATCTAAAGGAAACAAAGGAAAACAAACTTGTCGATATATATCCGTTTGATTAGGGTAATGGGTTTGTGATAATAGAACACTAAAAAGTGTGAGAAAGAATTCGCGATCAAATTGGTCAAACAAAGGTTTTAAGTAAAGATTCTACTTCTAGTTATGCTATAAAAATTAAAACCTCTCACAACTTAATAAAAAACAAAGATTTTCAAAAACAGAATATGACAGTATATATCCAAGTGATCCAATAAAACCTCGTATGTATGGTCTAATTAAGGCTCATAAACCTGAAAAAGCTTACACTATGAGAATAGTTATATCAACTATCGGCACACCTAATTATGAAATATCTAACTACTTAGTTAAAGCAATACAACCAACCTTAAATAAAAATAAAACACGTTTGAAAAATTCTTTTGATTTTATTAACAAAGCAAACTCATGGAATGTAGACGAAAACGAAGTTCAAGTTTCATTCGATGTAATAAACCTGTATCCATCAATTCCACTTAAAGAAGCTACTTTAATTCTTATAGATCAATTAAATAAAGATGATTCATACAGATATTCTACCAAGCTGACTATATCAGAAACAAAAACACTTATAGAACTTTGTTTACATTGTTGCTACTTTTTGTGGAACAACGAGATCCATGAATTGGAGAATTCCGGTCCTATTGGTCTTTCATTCATGGTTATATTGGCAGAATCTTTTCTGCAACATCACGAAGAAAATGCCTTCAAAATTGCAAAGACATTAAATCCTCCTCTCGACTTAAAATCCTATTTAAGATACGTCGATGATAGCCATGCTAGATTTTCAAACATCCAAGAAGCAGAGAAATTGAAAATAATCTTAAATATTCAACACCCTGCAATACAATACACAATTGAAACAGAAAACAATAATAAATAACAACAAAGGTAAGTATGAGTTAAGTCTACTGAAAAGAAGCCATTACAAATATTCAAATAAATCCGCACTCGAATCACGACCCCAAAATTTTATGCGCAATATTCAACGGTTATATTCGCAGAGCATACTCAATATGTAGTGTTACACATTTAAAAAATGAGATAAACTTTCTTATTCAAGTTTTTAATAAAAATGGGTACACCGAAAGTCAACTAAATAGTATTGCAAATCAAATTAGGAAAAAAAGGTCCGTAAAGAACAATAGAATTCAATCCGAGGACAATGCTTTCCCAACAGTATCATTACCGTGGATACCTTCACTATTACCAAAATTAAGGAAAATATTTAGAAAAGTTGGCTATAGATTAGTTTTTAAATCAAATCTTAACATGTTCTTAACATGAACAATATTAACATGTAAAAACAAATCTAGATTGCCCCAAAATAGCTAGCCTGGTACATATTTAGTTGAATGCAATTGCTCAAAAAAATATGTAGGAGAAACAAAATTACAAATTAGAACAAGAATTCAACAACACCAAAAAATTTAAATGATGGCAAACATTATGTCAGCAATTGCAACACATAGCAAGTTTTGCTCTGAAAAAATAAATTGGGAGAAAACTAAAACTATTAAAGTTGAAACAAAAAAATTCGACCGTAAAGTACAAGAAGCACTCAAAATACAGAGGCACCAATGTTTCCAATCGAATGGCGGAATAAATCTCGATAATGGGCAATTTGTCAAAACTAAATTTTGGACTCCATTTTTTATATTCTTGCGTAACGAAAAAAGAAGCCATTCGACTGCTGACGTCAGTTAAAAACAATTTTTATTAAACTGTTTTTTAATGTTCAAAAAATTTTGTAATATTTTACGAGCTGACAATGTGGTGTCCATAATGTGGCATGGACTCAACCAATGAATGTAAAGTTTCTAGGGTGATGCTTTTCCACGCTTCATTCAAACACCTCCACAAATCTTCCAAACCAGTGGGTTTGGATACCTGCAGCTTTCGAAAGACGATCTCCCACAGATGTTCAATGGGATTGAGGTCAGGGCTCTAAGGAGGCCACTCCAAGACTCGTACACGTTTGGAGGTTAAGAAATCACATACCCACTTAGCTTTATGACAGGGTGCGTTGTCCTGCTGAAAGACAAGCTCACCTTGTCTGCCAAATAAAGCACCAGCTGAAAGGAGCATGTAATCTCTTAGGACTCCAGTGTACTGGTCCTGGTTCATTGCACCTACACAGCGGTAAAATTGACCTATCCATGAGATGCAACCCCAAACCATGATAGACCCTCCTCCGTGCTTCACAGTAGCATTAATGCAACTGCTGTGGTATCTTTCACACACTCTTCTCCTTACTAAAACTCTCTTCCCACCACTAAACACTTGAAAACTGCTCTCATCACTCCAGAGAACCTGTTTCCATTGATCAATGGTCCAGCCACGATGTATCAGTGCAAATGCTCTCCGCCTCCGGCGGTGATCACAAGTTAACAGTGGCTTCTTCGCAGCCACACAAGTGTTTAAACCAGCTTTCTGCAGTCTAGCTCTAACAGTCCTAACAGCCAGCCTGATTCTATATAGTCTATACAGCCTGGCAGCTATATCAGGGGCAGTTAACCGCCTATCCTGTCTCCCTGTATTTCCTCATCAGCCTAGTTACTGTTGACTTGCTTATTCCCATCTTCTGAGCCACTGCATCAAGAGTCGACCCATTCCTGACCTGCACAACCACCTCCAGCCGCTCCTCCGCAGTCAGCTTCTTCGCTCCAGTCCTGATAATGATTTTATAAAAATAAATCTAAAATAAAAAAATTGTTTTATAATACCAAGTAATATAAAAAACATCATTAAACAATATTTAGAATGAAAAATATACCAAATAAATGCTAAGCAAGTAAAATTTGTGACCCCCAATGCCAAGTCTTAATTGCACAATTAGGCCCATCAAATTAACCTCCATTTTCCAAAATAAAACAATAAATAATGCAACCAATGTAAAAATTACAATTAATATCTACTAAAAACCGAAAAACAAATAGAATAAAATGGACTGGTAAGTTACAAGCCCAAAATACAAATATATATATATATATATATATATATATATATATATATATATATATATATATATTTTTTTTTTTTTTTTTTTTTTTTTTTTTAATATTTTGCCGTTTAAAAATATTACAATAACCAATTATATTTAACAATTTTTACATTAGTAACGACAGGACTTCTAGAGATCATGTGGATCTTGTCATGAAGCCCTTTACAATATATGGTTAATTTTTGATAAAAATACAATGTCTTACGTGAAATAATAATACAACTTTATGCAAAAACAAATCCGTATATATAGATGCAAAAACATGTAAAAACCAAGATAAAATTTTAAAAAGCCAAGATTAAAAAATAAATAAAATATACAAAATAGAACAACAACGAATAAACAAACAAACAAAACAAAAAAACAATTAAAAGTAAATCAAAATATTTTCAATTAAAAATATAATTCTTTTAAGTTTTTGTTTGAATGAGGCAAAAGTCAGTTGGGTAGAAAAATCAAAATTTGGTAAGACTATTTTGTTCCAGAGATAAGGACCTCGATAAGAAACAAAAAACTGGTCTTTGCTTTTATGGCAAAAAAAACTCGCAACAACATTGTTATTAATTCGAAGATCATATTTGTTTTTAGGTTTCATACAATAAAGATTTTGTAATACGTTTGGCAACAAATTTTCTCTACATTTAAACATGAAACATAAAATGTTAAAGACATTTTGTTGATATACATTTAAAATATTCATTTCTTTAAAAAGTTGTTTCGTATGAAAAAACCGATTTTTAAAATTTATTGCGCGAGCTGCGTGTTTCTGATGAAGGTAAAGAGATTTTAGTTTTGTTCTATGAGTGCTTCCCCATATAATATTCGCGTAGTTTATATGACAATGTATAAATGAATAATATAATTGTGTTAACTGGTGTTTACATAATACATTTCTTGCTTTATAGAGAATTCCAATGCATTTAGCGATTTTATTGGAGGTATTATCAATATGATTTCTCCAAGATAGATTCTCATCAATATATACTCCAAGAAACTTAGTAACTTTTTCTCTTTTTATTATTATATTATCAATTAAAAGGTCTGGCATGATATGAGGCAGTTTCTGTTTTTTTGAAGGTGGATAAAAAAGTGTCCATTTAGTTTTTTCTATATTTAGAGACAATCTATTTTGTTTAAACCAAACAGATACTTTTTTTAATTCATTTGTCATATTAGTAAAAAGCATATTAATATCTTTATGAGACAAAAACAAATTAGTGTCATCTGCAAAATTTATTGTTGTTAAGTTTGATGATTTATGAAGATCATTTATGTATATTAAAAAAATAAGTGGACCAAGTATGGATCCTTGTGGAACACCACATGTTATATTCATTAATAGATGAGATATAGAATCTTTATTGTAAACAAACTGTTTACGGTTAGTAAGATAACTTTCAAACCATAATAGGGTTTTATCTTTAATACCATATGATATTAGTTTTTTTAACAGAATTTGATGATTGATAGTATCAAATGCCTTAGACAAATCAATAAACACTCCTAGTGTAAAACAAGAGTCTTTAAAAGAGTCAGTTATATTGCGCGTTAGTTGAAGAATGGCATGCTCGGTTGAATTATTTTTTTTGAAACCAAATTGGTTTTCGTATAGAATTTTATTTTCAACAAGATATGAGTAGATTCGGTTGTACATTATTCTTTCTAAAATTTTTGAAAAAACTGGAAGAACTGAAATAGGGCGATAATTTGTTATATTTGTACGATCCCCTGTCTTAAAGATTGGAGTTACTTTTGCTATTTTTAGTTTATCTGGAAAAGACCCTTGTGCAATGGATGCTCTGAGAATTTAAAAGCAGATTCATAACATCGTAGGATTAATCACAATATTTGTGTTAATATCATCATACCCAGTAGCTTTATTTCGTTTTAATGACTTAAAAGCAACCTCAAATTCATTAAAAGTTAACTCAGTATAATTTAGATTAGAGCTTGTTGATGTTTCGAACTCATCAACAGATTTATCTTTAATGAATGAAATACTATCGCTTAATTTTGTACCGATAGTGGTGAAAAGCTTATTAAATTGAAATGCAATATCATTTGAGTCATTTATTAATTTGTTATCAATTTGTATAAAATTTGGAAGTAAATTTTTATTTGGTTTAAGTTTTCCAGACACCTCCTTCATGATTTGCCAGACGCGTTTTGAGTGGTGCTTATATTTATTAAGCAAGTTTGAATAGTAGTTTTTTTTTGCACTTTTGCGAAGCTTTTCAAATAAGTTTGTATAAGTTTTATAATTTTGTTTATGTTTTTCAGATTTTGATTTTAGGTATTTTATGTAAAGCTTCTGCTTAATTTTTGACGATTTTCTGAGACCTTTAGTAATCCAAGGAGATGATATTTCTTTATCGCTTAAAACTATTTCAATTAAAGGAAAATTGGAATCATACACTTGGTGAAAAGTTTTGAAAAAATTGTCGTAGATTATGTTGATATTATCATTAAAGTTAATATAACCCCAATCTACAAGTGATAATTGTTCTCTGAAAGAATTTAAATTATTATTATTGATAAGCCGTTTTTTTATAAAAACTTTTCCCTGCTTTTCTTTTTTTAAATTAACACATATAGAAAAAAAAATCGGGAAGTGATCGGAAACATCGGTTTTTATAATTCCTTTTTTTAGCGACTTATTAAAAAAATCGGTTGTTAAAATGTTATCAATTAATGATGATGAATGACTTGTGATTCTAGTCGGGCGATTAATTAAAGGTATTGTTCCAGTTTCAAATAAACCATTAAAAAAATTTTTCGAACTTTGATTTTCATAATAATCAAAGGAGTTTATGTTGAAATCCCCTATACAGTAATTTTTTTTCTTTTCAAGATCAGTTTGCTTTATTATGTTTTTTAGTAAAAATTTGCCAAAGTTTTCAATTCTTCCAGCTGGTGGCCTGTAACAACAGCTTATTAGTATATTTTTTGAACGCTTATTGATAAGTTCTATTGTTAAAATCTCTTTGTTTTCGTCAGAAACGCACATTTCGCTTCGAACTTTATACAGAAGGTTATTTTTAACAAAAAATAAAACTCCTCCTCCTCGCTTATTAGTACTTCGTTCTAAAATTACTGGATCAAAACCTGGGAGATGGAGATTTGAATTATTTTTAAAATATATATATATGTATATATGTATATAGGGGAGAGTAGGGTATTGGCGATCACCTTAGGGGGAATGGGAATTAAAGACACCAATTATACAAAATTGATCATATTTATTGCTTATTAATTCATTTAACTATTCAGTCACAAACCCTCAATAGCAATTTTTAAAAATCTTATTATAAAATAAAAAATTATGGCAAAAATAAAACCATTGGTGTTCGGAATTACCCTACCTACGTGGGGAAAACACATCGGGGGGCAGTCACAAATACTGTTTTGTAATAACGAATAAAATGCTAATTGTAATAACTTCTAAAAATTATATTATGCAACAACAACAAAAAAATTAGTGGTATTATTTCCATAGAAGCTACAACAGAGTGTTAATCAAGAAAAAAGTTGCATAAAATTATCAGAAAAAGTTAAAATCAAGTTATAGTAAACAACATCCATAGCTTCATTACACTACTGCACGTCTGGAACTTAGCATAGGATCTCCTCTAGCAGGTAAAAAGAAGTTTTCAAATTTGTTTTTCTACAATGCTGTTTTGACCATGTTCGGAGTTACCCCGCGTTCGCCATTACCCCACTCTCCCCTATATACAAAAAAAAAATTGGTAAATATTGTACTTTATTTTCAAACAGAGCTACAGAGTAGGCTTACAATTACACACAGAAAATCAAATTATTCATAAAATATATATAAGTATTTGGTTTTTTTATATATCTACTTTTCTTGCTTTTGCCGCGGCAAATTTAGAAATCAATTCTGCATAATTTAATTCTTTTACAAAATCATGTTCAATGCATATAATGCTTAATGCATTTAATCAATCTTGGTTCATAGAACGTTTTTGATTTTTAACAAGCGCTAACTTTGAAAATGATCTTTCACGTTTGCAGACACCACACGCTATTGTTAAATGTATCCTGAAAGCAATTGCCACGTTTGGATAACATTTTTTAGAATATCTTTAAAAATTTTTAAAATGTTTACTTCTGCATTCGGTTTGTTCTGACCAATCTGAATGTTTACGTGGTCATGGAAGTGAATCAGTTCATTTTCAAAAAAAAATAGCATCTATAATTCTTTGCAAAACTTTTTTCCAATAGTCACATTGAGATTCATATAACTTACAAAAATTTAAACCTTGCATTTTTGATCGAGTTTGATAGACCAACTCTTAAAGGAACGAGAATGTAAATGACAATTTTCATGTGATTTTCTGTCGAATTTTAAAATTGTCGAATTTATTTTTCAGCATTGTAGAAAAATAAATTCGACAATTTCTTTTTAACTGCTTAGAAGGGATCCTATGCTCAGTTCCAGACGTACAGTAGTGTAATAAAGCTGCGAATGTTGTTTACTATAATTTGATTTTAACTTTTTCTGATAATTTTATGCAACTTATTTCTTGAGTGATGCCGCATTTTTTCAATCATTAAATCCCGTTATTAACATTTCAGTTGATGTAGGAGAAAATAATTTGCAAAGGCCACAATACAACATTTTGGTCTTTGAAGAAAAAATTAGCCAAGTACAATCTACTTATTTGCCATTTATCATTTTACGTTTAAACATTGATTTTGAAAGAAAACGCTGTTTATTTCCGATTACCTGCTTAGTAGAATTTATAAATTCTGCATTGTCAAATTCCAAATTTTGTAGGATATATTCTTTTTCGACAAAATAAGATATTAGTTCTTCAGAGAATTTCCAATGGGCAGGATCATTAATAAAAGTGACATAGGTAAAATTACAACTAGATTAAATAGGAATTGCAATAGACACTTCCTCCAATGCATTAAAATTCCCTTCGTTCATTAGCATTACATTTGCATTTGTTGCCTCATGCATATCAGTATCATTACCACAACAATTTATTTCTGGTAACGTTGAAGATGTTGATGTTGATGTCGATGGTTTGTCAATAAATCCTAGCAATGACATTTGTCCTTTTGCATCTTCCTTCATATAATTTTCATGTAATTTTCTTTTTTCAGCTCCGCTTAAATATTGCCTTTTCGTGGTGCTCAAATCCATTTAACTAAATAATTAAATTTTGTTTTTTATTTAAATTAAACACTAGTTTTCCTTACCTGTTTTTCTTTTATTATTAAAATTTAAATTATAACTTATTGGTTAAGTAAACAAAGTAGACAAACAAAACGATTTGATTTATCTTAATACTTATAATACAGTTAACGTTGAATAGTGCGCATAGTTATGCACGCTTTCGTTAGTTACGACGATTTTTCTCAACTACTATTGGCTACTATAGGGTGTTAAAAAAGTTTGATTTTTCTTCTTCTTAGAAACAATGCATTATTGCCGCTGCTCAACGAGTGAGAAATGACCCGTTTCGCATAACGATTTGAAAATGCAAGTTTTATATTAATGTGTTCTAACAATTACAATTTTTAGTAGTATTTGTTTTTAAAATAAAACTTTACACTCGTTTGTTTCAAAATAAAATTTTAAATAATTACTCATTTCTAGCCAATAAATACAAAAAAAGAAAATATTTTTTAAATAAAAATATAACATTTACAAAAAATTTTTTTTAATATTTTTTATTTTTGTGGCCCCTATGCACGTGCCTAGTGGGTAATCCGCCACTGTACATATATATATATATATATATATATATATATATATATATATATATATATATATATATATATATATATATATATATATACCTATATATATACATATATATATATATATATATATATATATATATATATATATATATATATATATATATGTATATATATATATATGCATATATATATATGTATATATATATGTATATATATATATATATATATATATATATATATATATATATATATATATATATATATATATATATATATATATATATATATATATATATATATGTATATATATATGCATATATATATATATATATATATATATATATATATATATATATATATATATATACATATATACAGGCATATATATATATATATATATATATATATATATATATATATATATATATATATATATATATATATATATATATATATATATATATATATATATATATATATATATATAGATAAATGTTGTATATTGCTGGAAATACAACTCTTGTCTGTTTAAGAGTGATCAATATCTTTTTGAAAAAAATAGATCAAATAATATTATTAAAATATTTTAAAAGAGAAAATACAACTTTATAATGGAACTTGAAGTTTCATGCCATTCGGCAATCATCAGCCATATTATTCAAATATAAAATAAAAACCGTTATAAAAAATACAAATTTAGCGTTGCAACGGCAATTACTTACATTTGATCTTAATAACTGCACTTTTCAACCTTACCATAAACCTGATAGTACGCTAAATTATATCCATGCTAGTTTCAACCATCCACCAAGCATTTTAAAACAATTACCAACCTCAATTGAACATAGATTATCTTCCAATTTTTCAAACGAAAAAATTTTCCAAAAGTCTGCTCCTATTTATAAAGACGCATTAGAAAAGTCTGGATTTCACACCAATCTCCAATATCATTCGAATCTAAATCCTTCTAATACTAATAAACGAAAAAGAAATATAATATGGTTTAATCCTCCTTTCAGTAAAAATGTGGTAACAAAAATTGGACGCCTTTTCTT